>NC_132780.1:69654406-69957437 GCF_048418805.1 Vulpes vulpes
CTCTGTTATCTGCCCAGGAATGAAAACTCTAACCCTCAAGTTACATGGTCAGCGGCGGGCTCGGCCAGCATTCTCCAGCCGACGCCCTCGGAGCTGGGCTGGGGGAAACAGCATGAATCGGGACGCGTTGTGCTATTCTATAACTTGCAAACCACCACAGAGTGCCAGCATCTTCTCGTGCTCATGTTGGACATGCAGAACTCCACAAACCCCACCAAGGCCCTCCCATGTCATCCAAGGATCCAGAGGCCCATAGAGTGGCCGGAGCAGGTTGCCGTGGCTCTTGCAAAGCCGCGGGCTCTATCTTGGGCCTGCTCGTCTGCCTGCTTGGTCCACCGAGTCCCTGAGGATAATTAGTCTTGCACTCTGGGAACAGATTTATCTTACACGGGGAATAGTCCAGCAAATGCATCTTCCCATGGAACTCATTTAGGACGGCAAGAACAGACCCAAAGGACAATTAACACGTTTTCCATCTTGGAGTAATTTCCAGCAGGTGCACAGCCAAAGGCACAGATCCACCCTCCCTGCAGCTGGGAGGGGGCCCGTCGGTCCCGGTCAGTGACACATTTTGAAAGGGAATACCACATCCTGCAGCTAATGCATCCCTGGAAAACACATTTTATCTTTCCAGTTCTGTCTAACCTTCCCACCTGAAGCCTGGGTACCGCCTGGCATGTTCTGCGTCGACATCTATTGTGCAAAAGAAAAGCTTACTCCACATCATTATAAACAAAGCCAGATAAGCACCAAGGGACTTGGTCTGGCTTTGGGGGATGTAATCAGCGCCAACCACCTTAGCGCGTTTCAAACAGACAGTCTGACCCCACCCCCCACCCCCCACCCCAGTACTCATAAAAATCACCTCTGATAAGGGAAATTATGGGAGGAAGAGAGAATTGAAGAAGAAGAAGAAATTTTTTCTGCTTCAGGAGCAGAAAAGCCCCCAGTTGTTCCTCCCGAAAGCTGGAGAAGAGAAAAGAACCTTTGGGAATTTGGCTAATACCTTCTCTTTGGTTCTGGCACCTGGACCCAAAGCTCTCCACGGAGACGTCTTCACAGCCCTGTGAAGACGAGAGCCTGAGGGTGGATCTCCCTTGTGCTTCCAGGACAGTCAAGAACACAGCCTGGTTTGTCTGCTGTCACTGCCACTCCCTCCCAGGAGGGCTCTCATCCTCTTCTGCCCCCATCAAGGTCCCCAGCTGTCCTGCTTCAGCGGAGACCCTAACTAGAATCTGAGGGCCACCACTCCTTATGTCCATCTGACTCTTGGGGAGAAGGTCAAAGGTACATGAAAGCACCTAAAATGAGTGCTGTTCTTGCTAAACCCATCCATGCAGGACCCCAGCACACCTGACCATGTGCAGGCACTGTGTCCACAAGCCACTGTGGGCCTTGGGGCTGGCCACCTGCTGATGCGGTGACAGGGGACCCTTGCCTCCCACCTGTGGACCTTAGTCCTGCCTCTCCCCCCATCACCCCACCAACTAAGCACATGCAGAGTAAATGAGGCCTTAAGAAAACAGGAACACCACACCCTGGGCAAAGACACATGCCATCAGAGCCTTGCTTGTCATAGCGGACTGGAAAGCATGTGGCAGCCCATCGACAGGGCCCTGGTTAGAAAACAAAATCACATACAGTGACATTTGATGAAACCATTTAAAAAATGGAACAGATCTGAATGTGCAGATACGGAAGGGGCCCAAGACCAATTTGTTAAAAGAGAAAACCAAGACACGGTAGCGTTCATGGTACACTTCCACTTCTACCAAATTAAAAATTAAAGCGCATGAATGTGCCGAGAAGCTTCCTGAGAGGAGACAAAAGAGACTGATGGCTGTGGTTGCTTTTGGAAGGCCTGGGAGTTTTCAGTAGAAAAGAGATCACTTCCATTGTGTGTGCCCATTCATATCCTGCATATTTTACCATATGCATGCATACTTTTTCAATAAAATAAAATATAGTTAGTTTAAAAATATATGTGTGTTCATATGCATACAAACATATACACACGCCCACACTGGACCTTACGTTTCTAAAGATAGGGAGAGTAATCTTGGTCAAAGAATAAACTGCTAAGGCTCCCCCTTACAATTTTTTCTTGGTTGTTATACTCATTCGAATCATTGTACAGAACAAAGTATGCCTACGAAACAGGAAACTGATCCAAACCATCCTTAAAAGGAAAATGCTACAAGGTGACCCAGGAAAAGGCAATTTTGCTTAAAGAAGTTGGCAACCAAGCTCAGTTGGCACAGCCCTGAGGTCTCTTGCCTTTAAATTTAATGTTCTTTTTAAGTCCTTTGTGCATACTAATTCTTGATAAACAAAGTTGAAACAGTTGGTGAGTTTTTATGTGATTATTATATTATCATGAACACTTATTCAGGATTAATACACAATGACACAATAAACTAGGGAATCTGCTCCCTTCATTGACAAGGGGAGCAATCGCTACCAAGCCCACACGCGCTCTGTGCTGGAGCTGGGTCTGACAAGAAGAGGCAGGAGAAGATTAGCAGATCACACAATTGACAAGCCTGAAGGGTACAGCCGTCAGTTTATTTGTTTTTAGTCCAAGGACTAACACCATTTTGTAACTAGCAGCAATCTTGCCGGATTTGATTTTAGCTTCTTCCAAAGAATCGAGATAGAAATCTCTGAGTATATCCACAAATTCCCATTTTCTGAGCCCAGCCACTACCTCTCAAGCTGGTGCCAAATCGATGGGTCAGAGGCCAAGAAGATAAAGAATTATTAACAAAAAGTAAGAAGGAGAGGACAAACAGGCAAGCATATTTCTAAAGCCATAATTTCTCACGTTTTTAGATAAGCTTCTAAGTATAACTTAACATTAGAAGAAGTCACTAAATTTCAACAAAAAAATCAACTTTTTTAACATTGAAGCAATATATCGTAAAGTGTCCTTAAAGGTCTTCAGAGCAGAAAATTATTATGTATTTTGAAAAAGAAAGGCCTCTGCTTTGGAGATGTGTGTTTGGTTTGGGTTCATGCCCCGCTACCAGCACCTAATAATGGGAGACCGGGTCGTCTGCCTTGGGCAGTAAGTTTCGTCAAAGAGAACCAGAATGTTGGCAATGAAATATATTGGCTGATTAATAGAACATTTCCTGGTTTCCATTTCTGTGCACAGACATTTAATCTCAGGAACTATTTCCCACGATGTAGTTTTAAAAAGAATTATTCTCTATGTGATGTGCCTATATGCTCAGAAACCCCAAACACAAAGCAAGAGCTTCACTCTGAAGCACTAGAGGCTGGGTGTATGCACAGTCCTTTCATCCAACTTCAGAACAGAGCATCATTATCACTGTCTTTCAGACGAAGAAACTGAGGTTCCAAATAGCTCACCCAAAGTCATGCGGGGCAGAAGCAGCTGAGATGAGGCCTCGGTCCGGGACTGTGGGTCCGAGGACACCTGAGCATTCACAGTGAGGGCACATGGTCTGAGCATCAAGCCCAGCACGCAGCTGTGGCCACGGCCACAGCATGAGGCCTTAGTGAGAGACAGGAGGGGTGTCCTGTCCTGGCAACCTGGGGGCTCTGGAGCCTAGAGGCCATTCAGTCTCTCAGCACCGTGTTCGACCGTCATTCCGAACTTCCTTGCCTTCCCTGGTAGCATTGTTTTGGCAAGAAGAAAGCTGAGGCAAGAAGAAAAAATCCCACCCAATATAGTTCTGGTCGGGCTTACTCTTCAGATCCTCAGGTGGAGCCAGCTGCCAAGGCCCAGGCAAGATGAGCCTTTTCCAACTGTGGCCAGTGACATCCTACATCCCGGGGTGACCCAATGGTTTTCCCCCAATCTTCCACTCACAGGAGAAGTGTGATGACCCCAGAGCTGCACCCCATCACAACAGCAAAGACCAGTGGGGCTCGGAGTGTGTCCAGGGGGAGGGCCCCCAGTTATTTTCCTGCAATTACACTGGCCTCTTTTCCCCATGTCAGGAAAAATGAGGCCATTTAGAAAGTCGGTTGAACAAACTGATGAGCCCAATGGGCCGGAACCGCAAAACAGATCGCACGTTGGCGTAAGTCTTCCCCAGAGGGAAAGGCAGGAGAAATATGTTGAACACGGTACTATCTCGCTTTGGTCTGTGAAGAAAACTCTCCTACAGAAAAGGGGAACAAGGAAAACTAAAGCCAGCCTCATCCTTTACATTTCCCATTTGCTAGCACCCCTCATGGCAGGACCCATCAATTTAACTTTTGGATGCCTGGAGTCCAGCCAAGAAGCGCACGGCTTCCATATGCTCAGCAAAGTGCAGAACAGCAACTCTGGAGAGCTGCTGGCAAGCACGGGGGTAAATCACGGCAGACTTCTTTGCAGACCCAATTTCTCCAATTTATTACTTGATTTTGAGAAATCTCCTCCCTGCTCTTGCCTTCTGATCCCGGTCTTGCAAGAGTCAGCGGGGCTCACTGCCCACCCTGAATAATTGTTTTTCTTGGTTCACTTAGCCCTCACCTGGCCAGATTTCCACCCATCATATCTATCACATTCGAGCTGTCAAAGCAAGAAGCCAAACAACTCAGTCACAAGACTTCCGGGGCCTGTGTTCCTCCCAGGCCTCGCACGGAGCCAAGGAGAAGTAATAACGGACAGAAGGCAGGACCGCGGTCACTCCCAGGACCACGGTCACTGGGCAGAGGTAGATGTGGCCTTGTCTCTCCCCTCCCTGCCACTGCCATCTTTCCCTGCCTGAATGCATCCAAGTACACACACACATACACAACACACATAACACACACACCACACACCACATGCACATACAAACACACGTACACATGGGCACCCACATTTGCACATGATTCACAGGCCATGTACTCAGGCACAAATATATGCACACATATGCATATATATGTGCACCCATATGCACATGCCATGCACCCATGCATACATACACATATTCACATGTGTACTCACATATACACATGGGCACATGCACATATGTATACACACATGTACACACACACCACACACTTTTTTGCTGCTTCCTATTCTAAATCAGACTTGGCAAGTCTACACATTGTTCCATCCTAAGATTGGCCCTACACTGGGCCCCCTGGCTAACCAACTTTGTCCAGGTGGGCTCCTAGAAGTGTCCCCGCGTACACAAAAGTCCAGTGTCTATAGCCCAGCGAGCATCAGGCATGACTGGGCCTTCTTCCAAGCATGGAGGATTGCTTGATTTTTTTCCCCATGGAGGTTAGAATGTGTTGAATAAATGAATTGATCTAGTTGCACAAACTTTGACAAGTCGTTTAACCTCTCCATCTGCAAACAGGGGAGGGACACCCACCTCACAGGGCTGCCCTGTGATGAAAGGAGCATAGTCAGCAAGCATTCGCTAAAACTTGTGTCTGCTGCTGAACTCATGGCTCTCCAAGGAGGCCTCACTATTTGACAAGCTCTTTATCGACAGTGCGGTGCCAGATGCTACAAGAAACAAAAGAAATGAAGATGTGAGGTCAAAACACCTTCCCATAAGTAGTGATTAGCCATTATAACAAAGGGTGGGCAACAAGCGCACAATAGGAAGTCCAGCTGCCCTTCTGCCCATGAACGCCCGTCCCCGTGTGCCGGCTGCAACAGCACATGCACATCCTTCTCAGGCCCCAGGAGGCTGACTGCCTCTCCTCTGTCTGCACAACCTCTCAGACTCGCCTTTCAGTGAACCCATCCCTCCTTGGAGGCTGCAATCACTCAAGGGTGTGGACTGAAGAAAGGAGAAAAAGTCATGAGCAGAAGGAACTAATTCAAGAGACCCCACCCGGCCAAACCCTCAGCAAACAGTCTAAGCAGGAACCCGTCCAGATTTGGTGGGGTCTGAATTTTACACAATTTGGAGTTGGGGGGGGGGGTGTTGGGGGGTGGGCAGTGCTCTTTAAGGAAAAAAAGCACAAAATGACAAATATAAAACTCAGGATGACTATGCATATGTATTTATAATGAGAAGAGAAATAAAAACAAATTGCTGGAGCTCGGAGTACCTCTGTTCCGAGCCAGTTGGCCCTTCCTGCTCACACAGAGAGGCTTCCTAATTGTGAACCGGCTTCCATCTCCATCCCCAGCACCAGCCAACACTTGCAGGACAAGGCCTTCATGGTTGCCTCTTACATCGGTGTCTTCATGGCAAATCCACCTCTACGCACGCGTCTTTCTGGGGCTAATGTGCTCTCTGCCTACACGTGTAAAGAACGATGGCAATTTGTCAACAGTTGAAATTATCCAATGATTTTTCTGTCCACCTGCTGGCTTGAGGGGAAAATGAAGTTGAGACTCATCTGACTAGTTCTTTATTAAGTGAACCAGATCATGTAAATAATCCCACAAGAGCCTTTCTGGATTCTGGAAAGCACGTGAAATAATTGCTGGATTAGCATTTAATATTTATTCCAATTACCATATTGGTTTTCAATAGCTTATGCTTGCCATGCCGTAGAACAGACCCTTCAGGGAGACGATGCTCACCCCTCCGCTCTGCCTGTCGACACCTGCTCTTCCACCTTCCAGCGCCTTCCTCCCCCTCCGCCTATAGCCCCCCCATCCTGCGAGAACCACTCCGTTTCCCCGCAGCTCTCCATCCACCTGCTCTTATAAGCTGCCTCGCTTTACTTGGGTGACAGTAGGCTTGTCCACAACTGTCACTGCAGAGGGCTCCATAAATCTGTGCCATAGGTCTCCTTCCATTTCCCCAAGACTACAGCACAGTGGGTAAAAATGCCCCACTCGTCGCCCAAAATTCAAGGCTCACAGCCCCTTGGACACTCACCTGTGTCCCCCTCTCTGTGCCACAGTCATTCCTGCATCTGCTCTTCAACAGCGCCTGTGATGATGATAACCTGGGGAGCCAAGGCCTGATGGGAAGCAAGATTTCTGGGAGGGGCCGTTCTGGTTCAGACTGGACAATCAGTGCCCTGCTCACAGCTGGGGGAGCCACACTGGGCCCACCTTCACACACAGCTCCCACTGCTGCCAGCGGGCCTACTCCAGAGCTGTCTAAATAGGAATCACGTTCTACAAACCTACCATGCCTCTTGTCCCTTGTCTATCCTTCAATAGCAGTCAAGCCTGAACCTCCAGGGAAGTGCTGTTCCATGGGACTCTCCTTGAGGACGATCAGAAGTTCAAATCCAGTTTCAACCTCCTGACACTCAAATCTCCTGTAAATCAATAAACGAACTTGTTGGTGCAATAGCAGGGCTGTGTCTGGTCTTTGTGTACATTCCCTCCAATTAGAACGACCTGTCAGGCAGCTCACTTTGTTTCTGCAGACTGCAAGGTAACCAGCCCGAGGATGTGATCGAGTATATTTTTAAGGGTAAAATAAGAGGTTCCTGGCCTACAAGGCCCAAGACAATAATTCACTCCTCTTAAGTCTGTGCAGAGACAACATAGTGTGGCTTTCCTCTACCGAATACAGATGTACAGCACATGTATTGGACCCCCTGCCTCAGTCACATGCCCCAGCCCACCCTCTCCCTCCCATCCACCCTTCCTAAATCTACCACTTATTTTCAGAAACTCTTAACTGGTGGGTTTTGGTGAAAAAAATACTAAAGTAGAACTGAACTTGTATATCCAAAGCCTTACAGGTGCAAATAACTACCACGTGTCATTTTGTTAGGTCATCAGTTTAAGTTGTCTGATTTTCTAAATCACTTGGCAATTCCATAAGAAGAGCATTGATGGGGCGCCTGGGTGGCTAAGTGGGTTATGTTAAGTGTCTGCCTTTGGCTCAGGTCATGATCCTGGGATTGAGCCCCACACTGGGCTCCCTGCCCAGCAGGGAGTCTGTTTCTCCCTCTGCTGTTCCCCCTGCTTGTGCTCTCTCTTGCTCACACTATCTCTCTCTCTTTTTAAAAAGAGCATTGATAACGAAATGACAAATTTGGAGCAAGCAAAAGATATCTTTGGTATTCAGCATTTAGAGAGTCACATGCTGGTCATTGATCTCTGCATAAATCAAGATAATAATAATGACACCAATTGGCACATGAAAGTGGAAAGAAAACCACAGTGACCACATCTCACAGCTCAAGATGGTTTTCAGATTCTCTGTGTCTCTGTTGGTTTCAAACCTGCTAAGTCAATGTTTCAAACCCAAAAGCATGTATCAATCTTGGGGGGAAAATGTTAGTCTAAGACTATTTTCCTATTTTGTGTCTTCATTTTGATACACCTAAAAAATAATACATTGTCTGAAGGACACATGTCCCTGAAGTCCTGGGGTGCTGTTTCAGAGCTTGAGCTCGTGTCTGTGTTTGTAAGCCTGGCGATCACCTCACCCTGTTGAGACTGTAATGCTGGTGCACAACCCAGGCTGCCTCCAGGTCACACAGTCCTCACGTCAAAACCCCATAATCTTCCAGCTGAACGCATGTCAAGTCTTCTTTTTTTTTTTAAGCCAGTTTTTAAAGATTTTATTTACTTATTTATGAAAGACAGAGAGAGAGAGAGAGAGAGAGAGAGAGAGGCAGAGGGAGAAGCAGGCTCCTGTGGGGACCGCAATGCGGGACTTGATCCCAGGACCCTGGGATCACTCCCTGAACTGAAGGCAGATGCTTAACCACTGACCCACCCAGGTGCCCCTTTATTAACCAGTTTCAAAGTAAAATTTTGGTTTGGAAGTGACCATTTACAGTCAAGAAGCATTTATTCAAATACTAAAAGTTTGGTCTCTCAGATGATTTAGATTTCATTTGACACCAGGAAATCCATCAGCACAGCATCTCAGAGAGAGAGCAGGGGACAGCGGCTGGGACTGCAGTGCCTGGGTTTGATGCCTCATGCTGCCATGTATTTCCTGTGGGGTCTTGGGTAAGTGATTTAACCTGTCTTTGCCACAGTTTTCTTGACTATAAAATGGGTGTGATCTACTTGTGGCAAACATTACTTTCAGCACTATTTCTAGTTCTCCTCTACTGCCTGCCAGCTACCTGTCCCCTGGAAGTTAGGTGTGGCCACAGGAAATGCTTTGGCCAATGGACTATCAGTGGGAGTAACGTGGGTGACTTTGGGGAGCACTAACGGAGAGCTGGTGCCCTTCTCCAAATGTTCTTACCTCCGAGATACCATCACAGAAACCCAAGTTGATTCAGAGGTGACCTCAAAGGGAAACTGAGCCTTCAAAAATAACTTGACATGCACAAGAAATAGGCATTGGCTGAGTTAAGCCACTGAGATTTGGTGCTGCTTGTTCTCATCGAATAAGCTAGACTATTCCAGCTGACACGTTCCCCCACAGGATGTTGTGAGATAAATGAATCCGTGTACATCAACACAAAACATGCCTCATACATAAAAGCTATACAAACATTTGCTAAAATTACTCTATTGCATTTATTCTCACATGCATCATTTTCACATTTTCACATCTTATAATTGATTGCATTTCCTATTTTAACTGGAAGCAGTGTGTCTGTCTCTCTTTTTTAAGGTTTTATTTATTTATTTGGGGGGCGGAGGGAGAGAGAAAGAGAGAATCTCAGGCAGACTCCCCTCTCAGCATGGAGCCTGATACAGGGCTGGATCCCAAGACCCCAAGGCGATAACCTGAGCAGAAATCCAGAGTCAGTCGCTTGACCAATTAAGCCACCCGGGCACCCTTGGAAACTATATCTTTCTTAATGATCACAAAATAGTGGTGCATCTTAGATCCACCAATGAGAGAAACTTATATTATAATGATGATTTTAGGGGCAAGTGAGTAAAGAACAGAGCCAGCAGTGTTAACACATGAACACTGCATTCCCACCCCATGGTACAAAGGTTTTGCAATAGTTGGAGAGGAGGACAGTGAAGGAAAGTAAAACACAGTAGTCACACATGGTGAATTTACACTGTGACCACATTTGTATCTGGAGCTGATGTATTATCTGTCTTCAATCTTTGCACACACCAGCTGCTGGTAGTTCATTAGTAGTGAGCTTGACAGTAAAAATGCAAGAAAGGACTTTTGGTAAAAAGCTTTTAGAAACTTGTTCAGTATTACTTTGGGGAAATACTCATAAGTTAATTTACCTCTCCGAGTAAGAGATTGTCAGTTAAAAACAAATTCAATGGGTATTTTTCCAGCAAGACATCACCACAATAAATTAATGCTAATCTGAGTTTTGTTTGTTTTTATAATTTTCTCTGCATTGAATTTGTAAATTAGTTTTAGTTGTGTACACTAGAAGTATACGATTTTTCTTAGTTTTGTACTTGTATGTATTAAGTAGTAGAATAATAAGCATAATGAAGTCAAAACTGGTCTTTTAAGAGGGGTTTATAAATTGCTTAGTTTGGAGAAACATTGGCTCAAACCACCCAGCCATACAGTTGTCTTAGTTTGCCTGGCACCACTCCTAAAATATTCTCTGTAAAAGACGGCCTCACGGGCGTGCCAACCAGACAGAGAGACTGATTTGACAGCCACGGTGCAGGCTGTGTCTGCATCCTCCGGTCTCCATCCTCAACATCCCCAGGTGGCCCTGGAGCTCCACTCGTCTCAGGGGCGCCAAAGCCCAGCCACAGAGGGCCACTCTTGCAACCATGGGGTGTCCAGAGAACAGGCCCTCGGCCACAGGGAGGGACAGAGACGGTGCAGGATTAGCAATTGCACACATGCCTCACTGAGTGTCACAGGCCCTGTGCTGTGGAGACAGCTTCCATCTGCTGCCTCTACTGCCCAGCGCCCAGGCTTGTTCTCACACCCACTCCGAGGCCCCATCCTGCCGGGACTCCTGTCGGGGCTCCTGCTGAGGCTGCTGGTGCAGCCAGGGGCTGGTATGGCTGTTGTCACAACCAGGAACAGCTGGCCCCATACCCACAGCATCTGTGTCGCTTTGCTCGCCACTGGCACCAGCATTTCCCTCGACCGAGGCACGCTGCACACTTCGCTTGGCTGGTTTTATAACGGAGAGCAAAGAAATTCATGTTCTTTTTGCAACTTGATTGGCATTTGGACCTCGACTGAGTTCCTTAATTAATTAATTAATGATTTGGAAACCCAGATTAGAAACCAAGTCATTTTGGATTCTTGGAGAAAAATATATTGTCAAAGGTGAAGACCTGAAAAACCACTCACATTTGATTGCCTGACTCTCGGAACCAACATACAAGTTAAAACAACAACACTCGAAAACAATGAGTTTTAGGAATGGGCTTGTTTTCGCCCAGGCCTGCTGACCTTGAACTTCTGGAGTTGGAACTCACCTGTGCACATTCTGCTTCTCCCCCAGGTGTCACAGAAGACCCAGAGTGGCAGGGTCACTTTCCCAGGGCCACACAGCTAATAAGCAGCCAGTGTGACAGACGCCAGAGCTCCTCACCCAGGGGAGCCATCCTTCCTGACTTGCAGAAAATATAATACCACATTTCATGTTGTTCCCCTCCCCAGATGGTGGCTCTCAACCCCCGCACCTGTACATGATGACTAGGCCACGTGTGTGGCCCCAGATTCCGGCCAGGGACATCCACGCACGCACACTGCCCAGCAGTCAAATGAGCCCGAGCTGAACAGCTGTGGGTCTCTGGGGAACAAGGCTATGATTCAGGGCACGCAATCAGGGCCTGAACCAAGAAAAATAGTGGGCGCATTGCAAACCACCTCGTGAATATGCACGACTGGGGTTAGGGTGTTGGTGAAGGATGAGCTGTGTCCTCCAAGAGGTATATTGAAGTCCTGAGCCTCAGTACCTATGCAGGTGACCTCATTTGGAAACAGACTTTGCAGATGTAACCAAGACAAGGCCCTTGGGGTGGGTCCTAACCCCACATGACTGCTGTCCACCTGACAAGGGGAAGGAGGCAGAGCAAAGCCATGTGAAGACACACAGGGAGAAGCCGTGTGAGGACAGAGCAGAAGGGAGGGGAGCGTCTACATGCCAAGGAACACTACGGAGCACTGGTAACCCCCAGAAACCAGAAGAAGCAAGGAGGGACCCTCCCTGCAGGCTTCAGATGGAGCACCGTCCCGCGGACACCTTGATGTTGTCCTGCAAATCGTGGGAAAATACATGCCTGTGGTTTTAGGCCGCACGGTCGGCGCTGCTTGGCTTCTCCTGCCCT
The DNA here is from genome assembly GCF_048418805.1 of Vulpes vulpes. Classification (NCBI taxonomy): domain Eukaryota; kingdom Metazoa; phylum Chordata; class Mammalia; order Carnivora; family Canidae; genus Vulpes; species Vulpes vulpes. The sequence continues at coordinate 69,666,486 of NC_132780.1, forward strand.
GGGAAGCAAGCGCAGGTGCAACACAGTTTTACTCCAGCTACACGGTCCGCACTTGTTTCTTGGTGATTTGGAACGCTTAAGCTCTTCCAGGGCACCGCCAAAAATCTCTGGAATTTGAAAGTCTCCTGCAAACATAAAGTGATAGAGAACAGCTGCCCAGAGGCTCTCATTTCCTTCTCTCATTTCCTTCGGCTGCCCACAGTCCTCCTCATCAGGAGGGACGCCCTCCCTAGCCCCTCCCACTGCTTCTGTTCCTCCACCAGGAGGGCTGGGTCTCTCCCAGTTCCCTCCACACTGAGCACCTGATGCAGGCAGGTGACAATGGCAGCTTACTGTGCCCTGAGCCCGCCGCCTACTTCTGTTACAACTACACTTGGGTCACACATTCATTGTTGATGAGTCCCGAGCACCTGCCTCTGGCCGACAGGGAGAGGACCTAGGGTACTACGATGAACCACAGTACAAGAGATGAGAGACAGGGAGAGGAGATAACAGAGAGATAGATGATGGATAGATGGCAGAGCTTGATAGACAATGATGACAAAGATGGATAGACAGCAACAGGTAGGGACACAAATGGGAAAAACAGTGGGTACTGATGAATACCAGGCAAACCAAGGTAAATGAAGGGATTTGGAAGGTGGTTATTTTATTTTTGTTTGGTCAAGAGAGTCACTGAGGGGTGACTCCTGAGCTGAGGCATGGACGCAAAAGCGGCTCTAGACACACGCAGAGTGGAGACAGTGTCCGGGGCAGAGGACATAGCTGGTGCAGAGACCAGCAGGTGCAGGGGTGTGGGGCTGCAGTCCCTCCACCATGTCCCCACTCCCACAGGCCCAGACGCTCTATGTGGAGCTAGCCATGGCCGAGCCACTCGCTTTGAGTACTAGTGCCCGATTTGCCATGTCCCCTTCTTTTTTTTTTTTATTTTATTTATTTATTCATGAGAGACACAGAGAGAGAGAGAGAGAGAGAGAGAGAGAGGCAGAGACACAGGCAGAGGGAGAAGCAGGCTCCATGCAGGGAGCCCGACGCAGGACTTGATTCCGGGTCTCCAGGATCACGCCCTGGGCCGAAGGTGGTGCTAAACCGCTGAGCCACTCAGGGATCCCTGTCCCCTTCTTATTTCCATCTGGGTCATGGGAGCCAAGTAGAGCCGCTAGGTCCCAGTGTCTATTACACACAGAGCCTTCAGGCTGCCAGCAGCTAAGACACCTGGGTTCTCTGTAGAAAACGATTTAAAGGGGATTTAAAGGGTATTGTTTCTGATGTATCCTTGCCAGGCAAAGGTGCCTACAGGACAGAGAAGGATGGTGTGGGAATGTCTGGAGGGTAGCACCGAGGAGGCAAGGAGCCACGTGGCAGGAGCCAGGTTGGAGAGCCCGTGAGGGTCAGCCAAGGGGATCGGGCTTTCTTTTACATGCTCTGTGAGCATAAGCAAGTTTCCAGCAGGAGATTGGCCCAAGAGGGAGAGGGTAAGCAGCTAACAGGGAGGAAGTCCCCACATGGTGGCCTCAGAGCAGGACCCCACGGGCTCCATGTCAGGTCCGATCATCTTTATAACAAGGAGAATAAAATTGCCAAGGAGAATAAAATTGTGAGGATTAAATGAATTAATTCATTCAAAGTGCCAAGCACATGGCAAGTGCTAAACAAGAGGTGAGTGATCATTGTCACTCTTACCATAGAGATCAGCCATCTGCTCCGAGCCCAGTGCCCCAGCTGACTGCCAGGGCTCACCCCTAATGTCTGCTCCCTACCTCTGAACTCTGCCCAAATGTGTTTCCAAGGGTAGGAGTGCATGTGGGGAATAAGCCTTTTTAAAAAATCAGCATTAAATTGAAGAGGACTCGGGAGCCCCGTTTGGATCAGTGATGATGGAGAAAAGGTAGCCATGGCTCTAGTAAACTGAGCCAACAGGCAGGGGCCAGGAGGCAGGAACCCTGAAGGATGAATAGAAATCCACATGGACAAAACATAAGTCGGAAGTTCATGAAATGTCCCCCTGAAGATCAAAAAGTGAAGGAATGCTGCCCAAAAGGGCTTTTGACACCAGCCTATCCCGAAGCTCCTATTTTAAATCTTTGCGGTGTCCATCTGTCCCAGAGGAAAGATTCAAACCTGCTGAGAAGGCGCCTGATTACGTGGCCACGCAAGGGCAGGCTGGCGGGAGAGACGGGGTCTGCAAGCACATCGATCACCTGGTAAATTAATGACTATTGTGCATTGGCTTCTAAGCTCTGTTCTCAATGTTAGAGCAGCGTCATTAGACATCACGTGGCCTCGGATCAGGCTGCTCGAGAGCCCACAGCCACCCCGGGCTTATCTACTCAGTAAGCTGCAAACCAAAGATGCACCTGACGTTTGTAAACCAAACTCTCTGGAGTGGCATCACACGCCAGGGTGACCTTCATCCTCCGGCTTCAGGGGCTTCAGGAGCTGAGCCCTGTACACAGAGCTTCATGGTCCCTAAATGTAACTGCAGTCACTTAGCAAGCGGTGGGTCTGCTGACGAGGGCACTGCTCTGCTGGGCACCCGTGATGCCCACTCTCACATCTCCTGGGACCCCTGAAACCCAGAGGGCCTGTGGCACACCCAGGCCAGTGCAGAAGTGAGGCGCTGCTCAGCCTCACTTCAGCTGCTCCAGCCTCCACACCACCTGCCCCAGGGGACAAGGAGCCCTCGCAGAAGGATTCTGACTTGGCCCCTGCATCCGTGCCTCAGCCTCCCTCCCTCTGCACCTGCCCCTTGCACAGCCCCTGTGGCCCTCCTCCAACCTGGCCTCGGAGGGGTCCTTCCTCCAGAGCCCTTCCATCTCCAAATCCACAGACGTACGTCCATTCCTTTCCCCTGCATCTCTCTGCTCACCTCCAGAGGTTAGACATCTCCCTAAGGGAAGCCAGGTGAGACTGAGGACGACATGAGGCCTTGCCTTCCTCCTGCATGCAGCCCTGACCCTCCTACGGACAAGCTGCATCTCTGGGAGAAGGGGTGGGGTGAGGTGGGAGAGTGAGAAGGAAGGGGGAGAAAATGTAGGAAAAGGGGATGGGGGGAGAGAGCGGGAAGGGAGGGGGGATGGGAATCACAGCAACCAAATGGGAAGGAGGGGGAGGGCTCGAGGGGGTTAGGAGGAAGGGAGAAGGGGGAGAGGGATGGGGAGAAGGGAGGAAAGGATGGGCAAGAGGGAGAGGAGGAGTGGGGAGAAGGAAGAGGAAGAGTGGGAAAGAGGAAGGGCAGTGGGGGTGGGGGACACAGAGACCCAGATCTGTGTGTCTGTGTCAAAGCTGCCCTCTCGCCAGTTGCAGAAGCCAGCGGGGACCTGAGAATGGAGAAATCGGGGTCTCTCCCAGCTGAGCTATGAAACAAAGGGGTGGGAGGGACAATAGTCCCTGAGGGAATGTCATTGGGGGCTCCAGAGAGCCTCCTGGGGAGGAGGACAGCCTGGACAGGTGTGCGGGAGGGGGGCTCAAGGGAAAACGGACTAATGGGCAATGGGTGGGTGCGTTCCACACTGAGGCGCTGTCCACAGGGATGGGGGATGGCGGTGACCTCGGTACCGCCTGCCCCAGGGTCCCACATGCCCCTCCAGAGTTCCCCCGTGTGCGGATGGCCCTCAAGAGGCGGTGCTAGGAGAAATGAAAGACTGAACCTTGTCACTGGACTGCGGGCTCCTTGGATCTGTTGATGACCCAAATCCCCTTCCCCAAGCCTGGGGCTGCCACATGCTTCCAAGACACAGCAGCCACTGTGGGGGGGGGGGGGGGGGCGGGGATCAGCAGATGCTCATCTGTCCCAAATCCAGTCCCCAGGCCCCAACAGCTGTCGGCAAGAAAGAGAGATCACGGAGAGGGCCCAGGGATTGGAAATACCCACACAAGCCCCTGTGCCTTTTGTCCTCCCGAAACACAGAGGCCGGAGGTGGCTCTCCCTCTCCTTGGGGGCGCTTGCTGAGTGTCCCCCGCACGACCTGCTTCCATGTGTCTGCCACTGCACAGTCCATCCTCTGGAGGCAAGGCCCATGTTTGGTTCTCACCCCACCGTAGCCGATTCCCTGCACACGGTAGGAGCCTGGGACCTGTGGAACTGGGCACAGCCAATTGAGTGGCACTCAGGCACCTTCTAGTCCTAATGCCCCCTGGGTGCTGAACACCCCGGTGCTAGGCCCCCTCCCCGGCCAGCCCGAGACTTTTCCAGGGACTCCGCTCTCGGGGGGGATGTGAGGCCGGGCGGCACAGAGGCCAGAGCACCCTGGGATGAGAGCACCCTCCAAGTATCTACATTTGTCCCCAGCTGAAGAGATAAATGAAGCACCGGTCCAGCTCTCAGCGGCAGGGCAGCCGGAGCCACCAGGGAGGATGTGGACAGCAAGCAGCTGCTTGCCCGGGTCGGGTGCTAAGGATGGCTCCTCGGAACGTGGAGATCCGTCCCCAGCAGCAGGCTCTCCTGCCAGTTCTACCAAGCACTTTTTTTTTTTTTAATTTTTCCTTTTCAATTCTAAGCATCACTTCCCTGCCAAAAACTGAGTTGTGTTTGCTTCAAAAATACTACAAAACTCAGAATTGGCGAGCGTAAATGGCTCTAAATTTAGCCAATATTGTTCACCCAACCAATGTGCAGTCTTTCTCTCCCCACCCTCGTCCAGCCCTGCTTTGGCCATGAAGTCAAAGTGAAAGCCATTCTCTTTCAGCCTGGCCGGGCAGCTGCTCAGAGGGGTGCCCCCCGCCCCTCCACTCCACCGACACATGTGGCCCAGCTGCCCCCAGCCCCGCCCACACAGAACTGGGTCTTGATCCTCTCGCTTGGCAAACAACAGTCGTGCCGTGGGTGGAGATGAGAAAAACATCTGCCTTCCTCATCTGGCGCTCATCATGCCGAGTTCCCTGAAAGGCTCTGCAGAGGAGAACAGAGAGTTCCAAGTGGCTGGAAACTCCTGCGCAAAGGGACCGTTTGGAAAGCTGATTTCATCCTGGGGTGATGGGCGGGGAGGGCACCGCTGCCTGGTCAGCGGGCCCAGGACCTTGCTCCCCACCGCTTCCAATCCCAGACTGCTGTTTTTGTCCTCGGTGTGGACACCGTATCAGAGGCCACCCAGGGACACGTGTTTCTGTGCAGCAGGTTGACGGTTTCTAAGAGAACACACAGATGCATGTGAGGCAGGCTTGCATGACTCCGGGAGGAGCGGGTGGTGGGGGCCTTCCTCCCGACATTGCCTGCTACATGAAGACTTTGAAGCCTGGCAAGGACTCCTATTCCCCCACCACATGCTGGCCCCCCCTTCAGATGACAACTCGTCTGTGTCACCACTCGTGCATCTGACCTCTGCTTACTGTCGGCCTCCTCCAAGTGCTCTGACACTGCCCTCCAGGCCACACATGTCACCAGGGTGCTGAGGGCTCTCTAGGACCCTTCTGCTTTGCATGAAGCTGGTAAATGTTAGGAGCCGAGGGCAGCCGGCCTGGTACACACGGTACCCCGACCTGCCTCTAACTTGCTGCTGTGACTGGCTGGCTTCTCACACTCATACACGTTTCTCCTCCAAGGAGTTAAAAAAAAAAAAAAACTGCACAGGAGAAAGAGGAATTGCTTTTCTGGAGCCAATCGAAATTTTAATTTTTACAAAAGTTACAGCTAGGCTTTGATGGAAGCAGGAAGTGGACAGGAAATCCAAGAAAATCACCAGACTGAGAGATAAAGAAGTAAAAAATCCAGAAGCACCCTCTCGGCTACAGCCAGGACCCAGGACCTCTCTGGTGGTTCCCATCTCCAGTCCTGCCCTGTACTGAGGACACCGGATGGCACACTTACCAACTGCATGTGGGACTCGTTAGACGTATGGATCGCGGGGCTGAGAGTCTCTGATGCCCCGGGTCCGAGGGCAGCCCAGCATTCCCCCTGCCTGTCCCCTGACCCAGATGCACAGCCAGCTTTAGACTCCTCTCCAAAACTCAGACTTGCTGATTTTTCTCCCTGTATCCACGAAATGCAAACACTGGGCTTTTGTGATAAAAAAGGATCGAAAAATTATTATAAATTACAAGGGAAAAAATACTGGGCTATTTAAATGCAAGGTTTATTATGAGTTCTGGCTTGGCGTTTATTTTACATGCCATACTAGTTTACAGACATTCTACAAGGTTTTAATAAGGCATTTTATATTTGTAATCAAATCTTGAAAGGAGAGCCCCCCCCCGCTCCACCAGCTAATTTGTCTTGAAATCAGCTTTATTTATTAGTAGAAAGTGGTGTTTAGGAACCACTCGTTTACACTAGCCTCCAGAATGCTACTAACTTCCAACAACCTGTGAAATACCAAGCCTCCCCTAACCTCTGAGGAGTGTGTGTTTGTGTGGTGTGTTGAAAAGCCATAAACACCTGCAGCTTGGGAGGAGAGATGACGGGCAGCCCTCCAATGCCCATGCTTCACACATGATGAAGAGAATTCCCTTTGCACTCTGTGATGTCAGCATGATGGGACCCTGGGAACCTGGTAGCACTGGACTCTGAGTACTGACCCCGCTGCCCGGACCGAGCCCAAGAGCCTACAGTTGGCAGGGGGAAGGGGAGATGTGGGGGGATCATTTGCCAAGCCAATTGTGTATTCCCTCCTGCCTTTCCTCCAGCCTGGTCGCTGTCAGAGCCAAATGGGAATGAATCACACCAAAGAGTGGACATCACCATCTCCCATGCCTTGCTGGGGGCTGCCACCCTGAGCTCCCTCCTCTCTTAGGGAAGAGGGCTGATGTACTCATCATGAAGGATGTGCCCTGGGGATGTAAATGGGGGGTGGTGGCTATAACACTGGGGACAGCAAATCAGACCAAAAGTTTCCTTTGGAGGTGCCTATTTAGTAAACAAAAGTTTACTTTGAAAAATCAAAGGCTGGACCTCCAAACTGGCTGGCCTCCCTGGGTATCCCCAGGGCCTGGGGAAGGAGAGGGCAGTCAGTTAATCAGTCTGACACAGCACGTCTCTCCCCTCTGTCAGCCATCCCTGCTCGCTCTCTCTCTCTCTCTCTCTCTCTCAGAGTCTCCAACTTGGGGTCAGTTGTAGAGAACACTTACTTCCAGGGACCACCCCTCCTTTGCCATCGGCTGATGGCATGCACATCCCCTGGAGTCATCTTGCTAGAGCGGAGAGCAGAACCAAGGCTGCCATCATGTGTAGGCAATGCTCCCAGGACATGGTAAGCTTAGCACTGAGCAGGAGGGAAGTCATGTGCAAACTGCCGGTCAGGTCTTCCTTCCCCCGATGATGGGGTAGATGGTGTGGTGGTAATGACGGCTCATATACGCACAGCGTTGTTGCCCGCGCTCTTCTATTATGACTTCTCAATAAGAGTACCCATCCTGTCTGACAATGATGCGTGTCAAATGTCATGAAGACCAGAAATAACTTTAACTATAGTTATCCACCAGTAAAATAAGCTGATTTTTGAGACAAATTAGCTACAGAGGGCCCTCTCCTTTCAAGACGTAATTATGAAGGTTAAAATGTCATATTAAAATCCTACAGAATATTTGTAAACTAGTAGGGCATATAAAATCAGTCTCAAAGTAATACTCTGTAAACACTGTATTTAAATAGCATGGACATTTTTTCCTTCTATCTCATTTTTTTTTCAACCCCTATTATATGGAAAGCCCACACCCCATCTTATAGATTCAAAGCAAATTCAGCAAGTCTGAGTTGAATGAGAAGGAGAAACCTGGTTCACAATCCCAGTCCAGTCAACTCCCAGTATAGAATAGGGGCTAGAGTGCCCAGCAGACACACCCACAGGGCACCTGTGCCTGCCACACCCTTGCCTGCACCTGGCTGAGAGAGGGAGAGAGAGAGAGAGAGAGAGAGAAAGCACATAGTAGAAAGGTCTTAGAAGCATTGCATGTTCTCCGTCCCCCATCACATAAAGAAACTTTAGCTTTCTGAACAGAGCCCTCAAACCACAGAGACTAACCCCCCAAATAAAAATAAAACAGATGTCAGCTGGGAAACCAAAGTAATTCATCACCTTATCTCCCCAACCTACCTCCTCCCCTTGCTTCTCACATCCTCAGCCTCTTGCCAGCATTCTAGGGTAAAGAAAAACCTGCCGTGGCCAATTATGGGAACTGGTTCCAGTCGAAGCTGCCTTGTCTTGAGAAGTTGTTCGTGATAAGGGACATTTAGCTTGTGGGGCGGAGGAATGGCCCTTTCTGTTTCTGTGATAATGTTCCTATGAAATGCAATAGGTTTTCTATCACTAGAATAATCTAGACAGCAGGTTGTCATAATTTCTGCAAAGCGCTTTATGCCAGTCACATTCACTCTTGCAGCTTTCAAGAAAGAGCTAGGGTCTGTGTGTGAGACTGTCCCTCCTGACCCTGGGACATCTCCATTCCTCAGCTGACCATCACAGTGACGCGGCCGGAGAAAGTGACTAGTTTACACCACGCCTCAATGCAAGTCCTGAGTCTCAGATGTAATAACCATTGCGTTTTCTACCCAAGGGCCTCTTGTTGTGCAAAGTGAGAACCTCCTAGAAATGAAAGAGGGAAAGCTAAGGGAGACAATGGAAATTCTCAGGGAAATTCTTAAAAATAAAAAAATTCTCAGTGTGGAAGAGTTATTATACATCTTTCTGAAATGCAATCACTGGTGACTGGTCCACATTACAGCCTGGTGGCTCGGAACCCCACGTGTTTGACAAACAGTCCAGGTCATTTGCCAAATCGAAGCATAACCGGGTTTACCTTCAGTGTGCCTGGTCACGAGCTAGCTCCTTATCTCTCCCTGACGTTAGGCTCAATTCCCTCATCCTCTTCTTTGCCTTTGTGTCTGGAAAGACTAGGAGCGAGGTCGGTTTGTTGTTTTGCCTCTTCTGTCCTATTTTCCAGAGAAATTGTTCTGTAATCCCTCCCGGGAACCACCCTCCTCCCCTCTGCCCCACCTGGAGGCTAGCCTCTGCCCAACAACCCTGATTCTGTGCTTAGGTGAGATGTGGCCCATGCCTCTCGGCAACCACAGGTGTGTGCCTTCAGCTCAGAGATGAAAACCCTCTTTGCTTGGAGATGGCACTTGTCACAGAGAAACACCGTCTCCTCCCTCCGCCCTACTTCCAGCCTCCGCAGGCACTTCCCCAAGTCGCCACCCACATCACAAACGGCTGCTTTTACTTCTCTCCCCGCTCGTTCACAGCATGTCTTAAGTGCTCTGGTTTAAATTTATCACAGGGCCGCACCGGGGCTGAGGATGTATGATGCTCACTCTCCCACGTTGGGGCTTACGGATGGCTTCTGATGTGCCCGAATTCCAGAGTTATGGGAGAGCAGAGCAAATAAACTAAAGGATGTGGCTAAACCAATTTATAGGAAGAGGGGGAGGAAATGCAGCCCAAGCAGAAGAAAACAGCATTCTTTTCCCATTGAATGTCAAGTGAACGTGGAACTCCTGCAAGCATCTCAGAATTTATACCTATACCTATGCATTTATATCCCAATTACTCTTCACCATGGGAACCAGGTATTTTTGACTGACACATTAAATATAATAAAGACACAAAAGGAAGAAAAAACTGCCAAGATACAGATTTTGTCTGGGTGTAGGTGTTTTTCTGGGTGGTGATTAGATGAATTTAAGTTTTCAAGGAATGTTTTATGCTCATTGTTTCCTCCATCCCAACACCAGAACTTAGCTTAGTGGTTCTTAAACTGGTGGGGCACCGGGATCACCAGGAGGCCTGTGAGAACCCCGGTCTCAGGGCCCCATCCCAGGCTTTCCCATTCAGGGAGTGCAGGACAGGAGCCAAGAACAGGCATTCCTACCAGGTGCGGCCGAGGCTGCAGGCCTGGGGACCACGCTCAGAGTGGTGGCTTCACTCGGTGCTCGAAGATTTCACAAAGAGAAGGATGGCTGGGGATGAGACCCCTGCTACTAGCGGCCACACTAAGCCACTTCTGTTGGCTTTACCTGCAAAGTCCTGCCTTCGTGTTTTTCTGCTTGTCCGTATTCAAAACTCTGGCGTCCAAGCTAACGATACGGCATTTCAGCCAAGGAAAATGTTGTCCTGACAACGTTCTAAGTGGTCTCAAGTAGATGCACTACAAATTTAATTTAGGTTTAACAAGAAAGTTTCACACGTTAATTAAACATCAACTGATCACTCACGGCACACCCACTGAGGATTACCTGTGTGATAGACGCGGACGGAGGACTTTACTGCTAAATCCTGTCCTTAACAAGAGGTAACAAGCTGTCTCATTAGAGAGCAACCACGTGGCTGTGGGAGAAACAGTGCTTGAGTGTATTTCTCCTTTTATCATTCGGATGCATGGCAACGAGCAGACTTGGTTTGGGGTGGAATCTTCAAACATTTGTCCTTTCCCTGCCCCGTTTATGAAGGTGCTCTCACCCCAATGGGATGACTCACTTGTCCTGACTCATACACAGAAATCCTGACATGTGGTGCACACACAACTAACCCCGGTTTCCAGGCTCAGAGTGTAAAAGGGTAGCAACTACAACAGCAAAACTTCTAGAACCATCAATCTGGTCTACTATGCTTCACATGCTACGCAAGATTGGGATTGTAACAGCCATTTTCTGATGAATGGAATCAGGGCTCGGATGGATTAGAGCAATGACCAAGGCCCCAGGGGAGATCTCATGGCAGAGCTTAGGCGAAACCCAGTTGTCTGCCCCCAAAGCTCTCAGGCTTTATCACTAAAACTATCTTGAACATCAAACAATCTAGAGTTTATAAAATCTTAAGGATTTTTATGTGGTACATAATACAATGATCTTATGTGGCATGTGGGAGAATATCATTTACATTTTGCAAGTACAAGGACTGGGGTTCAGTGAGGTGGAGAGATTTACCCAAGTTCATGGAGCAAGTCCATAGAAACTAAGACTCTACCTCTACTGTAAAGGCTCCTCCATACTCTATCATTTATTTGGGGTGGCAGATTAGTATTCAGTAAATTAAGAGGTATTGACTTTTAACGCTCTGTGCTAAATGTTAATAAAACATATTTGCTGATAATTTTTAGGATTGGTCAACTTGAATGATGAGTTATGGTGGAAGATTAAGGATAGGCATATATTCTTTGGCACTCTTCTCTTTGAGAAAAGAGGACTATTTCACCACCACTTCCCTTCGCCCCCAGGCTCTGGGCTAGTCTATAACTGTTTTGACTAGTAGGGTAAGAAGGAAATAACAGTAGGCCAATCTACCAACAGTAGACCAACAGTAGACCAGTAACCGCTCATAGCTTTCAAAAGAACTGGCAGCTCCTGCCCTGGTCTGGTAGAGACCTGAACTGCCATGTACGAAGTCCAACAGACAGTCCTGCCTTAGACAGCTTATGGGGAGGCCCTGAGGTGACATGAGCAGGAGAGGGGCCCAGCTAAACCCATCCTTCTATTTATCCCTGCCAGGGTGCTAGGCTTCTGAGAAAAGCCTTCCTAAGACTCCAGGCTACCCTAGCTAGCAGCTAAATATCAGATAATCCCAGCCAATGCAACATGAAATGGAAGAGTTATCCACCTAAGTCTTCCTCAAATTCTTCACTCCCCATACTATGAAATGTAACAAAATTGTTTACATTTTAAGTCACCACATATTGTGTTAGCTTGTTACGCAGCCATAGTTTACTGGGAAGAAAACAAAGGAACACTTGTTACCCATAAGTGGCACGCTGCTGTGACAAAAGTTACAACATGCAGGGTCAGATAGAGAAAGGTCTGAAGGCTTCCCAGCATCTGTTAGTGGAAAGGAAGGATAATGAGAAAGTGTTCCTGGAGGCTGGGGGAAAGATGACCCATGATCCAGAAGGGGGAAGCTGTTTGAAGAAACCATCTCTTGTAGTAATGTGGAAAATGGAAGGTATATCCATAAATTCATGGGTTTGGCCGAGGACATTTCCTGGAAGCATATAGAACTCTTCTTTAGGTTGCCAACAGTAAAATTCAAGAAGACAAAGATGAACCAAAGGGGAAACTGTTCATGTTTTTAGCAGAACGTAAAGAAAATATGAAGGAGCCAGGGCTTGCTAGGTTTGAAAATAAAACTCCTTCTTATCCTTAGCCTCTCACAGCAAAAGATTCGCAAAGGAAAAAAATGGCTTCAGGGCAAAGATCACAGCCAGGGTGTTAGTGCAAGACTCTTTGTTAAGACCACAGAAGATCTAAGGTGGTGTCTCGTAGATCATTTCAAACAGACAAACATCTGGCTAAGAATGTCTGAGGCTGACCTCACAGAAATTCTCTATTAAAAAAGATGGCTTCCAAGAATCTTGAAGGCATATTTCCATGGCAGCCTCTGACAGCACTAATGATAAAGAAAGGCCTTCATGACTCAAGGACATCTGTGAATGTTGAGAAGGAGAGGGGCTGACGAGTGTGCTCACCCTTCCAGCGGACTGCTCTAGATCTCGTGCACCTGAGCAAAGCCAGCTCACCTACTCCTCAGACTAGCCTACTTGCCGCTCATGACCCCCAGCTCCAGTCAACTCTACATGAAACAAAAGAAGTGCTGAGCCAAGGCTTACCCAGACTCCCAATCCAAATAGCTGTGAGATATAATTAAAAGGTGGATATTTCAAGCCCCTAATTCTGGAGGTCAGTTGTTATGCATCAAAGGATAATAATCATTATGACATGAACTTTCGTGGTAAATGAGAGAAGCCTTCCAAAAATCAAACAGTAATCTTTATCAAATTGTATGTACTCATAAGGGCAACAGGTTCCACCAAGATGTGACTTGCTACTTCAAAACACCTAATAACCAGATGCAAGAGTTTCTTTCACTCTCTGCAGCAATAGACACAGTTGGTTTCATCCTTCATGAAGCTCTCAACTATCATGGCACACTGGACTTGTAATTCTCTTAACTATGGTAAGTAGATATCATTTGTCCTTTCCTATTTTCACCCCTCCCACCCTAGTTGGAGCCATACTACCTCTTACTTGGGCTGTCGGGATTGCTTTCTAAATAGTATCTCTACCTCCAGGATGCTCTAAATCTCATGCCACATTAATCTTCCCAGAGTGAAATTCGGCCCTATCCAGCCTTACCTTCCCAGTGGATGCAAACTATTCACCAGCCAAAATATACTATTCTCCATTCCCCTTGATCTTTGTACACACCATTTCTTTCTCATAGAATAATAGCTTTTCCTCAGCCAAAATCCATCCTGACTTGGAAAATCAGCAACATTCAGATCTAATCCTTAAGCCATAACTATGCTGCTATTCATCCCTTTGAGGGGTATAGACTCAACCCCCAGTCTAAAGCTATTCTCCCAAACTCCATGGTTTTGAGAGATGGGTCTTTGGACACATCTACCCAATAGCCAAGTGATTCATTCATAGATTTGTCCTCTACCAGACTCCATGCTTCTCAAGATTGGGAACTATATCCCCCCACAAGACATTCAAAATATTAGCTGAATACATTGGGAAAGATGGACTTTGCCTCAAAAAATTTTATACTAAAAAAAAAAAAAAAAGACTAACACAGTGAACACTTAGAGAACAAATAGATGTAGTTAACTTCCAAATTTCATGGTTCAGATTTGAAGTGCTTAGTCATTTGTGCAAGGAGAGCTGAAACCATCAAGCAAAACTTTGTGGGTAAATAGGATCTAAGCTTGTAACATAAGGTTGGGAAGAGAGAAGTGGAGAGAAGAAAGCCACTGTGAACCAAGAGATCAACATGAGCAAGGAGAGGTGAGAATAAACAGGACATACTGGCAGGAGAATGCAGAAGTGGGCTTCAGTTCCTTCTCCACGGCCAGGCACCTCTCCTAAGATAAGAAATCCTGATTGTTCTCCTCACCAGAGTCTTAAGATCTTTGGCTACAAAATCATAAAAATATTTCCTGGGCCAAAAACTGGGACATGTAAGTGTGAAACGTTTGAATCTGGTACTGCTTAGGAAAATCAAGAAAATGTTATTACCCTGTACACCAATGTTTCAAGCAAGTATTTCCCCAATTTGTAAAAATCACATATAGGAGGGACGCCTGGGTGGCTCAGTGGTTGAGCGTCTGCCTTTGGCTCAGGTCGTGATCCTGGAGTCCTGGGATCGAGTCCCTCATCGGGCTCCCCAGAGGGAGCCTGCTTTTCCCTCTGCCTATGTCTCTGTCTCTCTCATGAATAAAAAAAATAGAGTTTTTTTTAAATCACGTATAGAAGACATGACCACCCCCACAGTGAGATTCACTGCAATGAATGCTGAGCCAAAAGCCCTCAGCTCCCCAATCTCTTCTCAGCTTGAAAACCCAATGTCATATAAATGAACAGGAGGGCTCCTAGAAGAAAAGGATAAGTGCTTGATGAGGTAGAGACCCACACACTCATCCATATTAAGCTCTATTTCCCTGGCCACACAGGAAGATTGCACTCAGCTGGCACTCCTGCAGTAGGGCCGGACTTGGGGCCAGCTCTTCAGTTTCAGAACATCCCCTATAATCTCTGCCATGGACCATAGAAGCAGTTGGATGGAGGTGCCTCAGAACTGAATGAAGTACCCTATATCCCAGAGCCACTTCGTGGACGACAGCTGCCCTGAGAGTGGCCGAGAACCATAGACGAGTGTGGGACAGAAGTCACCGTGTATGTCAAGCCATGAGATGTGGCTGCAGCATGACCTCGCCTAGCCTGACTCATTCAGTAAGTATTTAGTTATGTTTCCTAATCAATGTCTTCTCATTTTAGAGATAGGGGATCTATGACTCAAAGAGGTTTGAGTAAATTGCCCGGGGTCCCCATTGCCTAGGAGACAGAACTAGCTCTCTGACTCTGAACCCTGGGGGTTTTTCACCTGTGTTGGACTTTCTCCCAAGAAAATGAAATCTTCCACAGATCATGGATATTATCCAGAAAAATAGGCTCACAACGGAAATAGACCTCATCATGTGTATTCAACAACAGGATGTCCGTTAGGGGAGGGATCCCTCTCCCTACCTCCCTGCCAACCCACAAAATAAGAACTTCCACCAACACATCCAGAAGCAACACATCTCTGCTCGTGAGAGAGCTTCTTCTATCCTAACTTTCTTCCAGACCCTGTGTCCCCTCAGACTGTGAAGTCACCATAGCAGGTGTTATCCATCTGCTGGCCCTGTGAACCCAGCCAATAAGTTCCATTTGGGAGGAAAAGAGTAAGAAGCTGATTTTGGGCTCACATATGAGCCCTGTTCTATCCAGTTTTTCCAGAAATGAACAATTTGACCCCTATCTGAATTCTATATATCCTTCTCTACGAGTCCAGAATTCAGACGGGATAAACCAACTCCCTCAAAACCCACCAACACAATTTTTCTGAAAGAAAAAAAAAAGAATGCTTCATGTGAAACAGCCCATCTAGCTCAGAGTACAGAAACACAGGACGTGCCAACAGTTACTCATGTGAAATTCCTTAACTTCCTCTAACTGGGACTCCGCATCTCCAGCCCCACCCCAAACGAATAAAGCTCCAGACCTGACGTTGGTCAACTTGTTTCACTGTGTTCTGGGGCCTCTCCTTTGTCCTCTCCCTTCTTTTCCTTCACTTCTCTGCATGTTCAGGGGAACTGGCTTCCCACAGGGACCCCCGAGGGTGTTCCCATTGTCACCAGAGCTGACATCAGCCCTGGACATGGCACTGACTGCTTATTCCTGGCTTCTGAAACAAGCGCCAGAGTTTCCGTGCCTTTGAGGAGCCAGATGGCAGTGGTATGTTTTCATAGTTGCCTTAAAACTAAGACAACAATGAAACAGATCTAGAGCCACCGAGAAGGAAAAAAGAGCAGCCCCTTTGAGTCTGCAGCCTGTCCAGCTCCATCTGCTCTTCATTCTGGTTGCTGGTCGGCCCCCTGGGCTGACATCTCTATCCTGGGCTGCCAGTCCTCCTTCTTCTAGGTCAGCTCTTCAATCTTGAGCCAGACCCCATGGCTCCTCCCCCCCACCCCCCCACCCCCACCCCCCCCGGACCTGGCTCCATCCATTGTCCCTCTTCACTTTTGCCTTATGGACTGGCTCCACTCTTCCAGCCTATAAACTTTCCCCCAGTTACTCCCATCCTGGAAAAAGGGTGAGGAAACACCTACCTGCCTTCCCTATGAGCTGCCACTACTTTCCTGTCTTGCTGGTCAGCTGCTTCAGAGAACTACCCAAATACCCTGATTCCTCCTCCCCTTCCATGCAATGCCATCTGCAGGTCCCCCAACCCTCCCTGAAACTGTTGCTTCTCCAACCATCTCTGAGGATGACTGGTGCTGGATTCCACATGGAACCTGTGAAGGGAACCTAATTAGGATGGGGTCTGATCTAATATGACTGGTGTCCTTGTAAGAAGAGGCATGGAGAGACACACAGGGAGAATGCCATGTGGCAGACATTGGAGTGATGTGTCTCTAAGTCAAAGGAACACCACAGATTGGCCACCACCAGTCCAGATGCCACCACCAGATGCCAGAAGAGGCAAGCAAGGATTCTTCCCTAGAACTCTTAGAGGGAGCAGGGCCCTGCTAATGCCTTGACTTTGGACTTCTGGTCTCCATGCCTGTGAGGGAATAAATTTCTGTTGTTTCAGGCCATCTAGCTTGTGGCACTTTATTAACAGCAACCATAGGGAACTAATGCATGCTCTCTTTCCCATCCTTACCCTAGCCATTCTTTGCATAATTTGGCACTTCTAACAATTGAATCTTTGCTGAAATTTTCTTCATTGGTGATTTCTTCAAGATGACTCTCTAGGGCAGCCCTGGTGGCCCAGTGGTTTAGCGCCACCTCTAACCCAGGGTGTCTCTCTCTCTCTCTCTCTCTCTCTCTTTCTCTCTCTCTCTCTCTGTGTGTGTGTGTGTGAGTGTGTGTGTGTCTGTCTGTCTGTCATGAATAAATAAATAAATCTTAAAAAAAAAAAAAAAGGATGACTCTCTGGTTCTCCTGTGATCATCCCTTGCCTTTTTCAATGTCAGCTTCACTCAGAATTCTGTCCTTACCCACCTTTTCTTTTTACTCTACCCTTCTTTACAAGGTGAGATATTTACTTTCTGTACATGACTCCAATATTTATACCTTACTTGTCTCCAGATCTCCATTTTCACATCCTGAGCAAGCACTTTCACCACATACACCCATATGATGCTACCAATCTAGAATTAAACTTATTATTTGTTTTACTGATTCTTTCTGAAACAAAATAGAATATTACATGCACACACACGCACACACACACACACACACACACACTATAGATAAACATATCTCACTGCCCCGTCACCACACTACCCCAATCTATTCCTTCTTTGATATACTCTATCAACCAACATCATCAATAGCCATCAAATATTACCCATTCTTCTTTCTAAATCATCTTTCATTCTCTCCTCTTTTCTCCATCCCATTGCATTGCCCAGTAGCATGTCTTTATCCTCTCTTGAGGAGATTATAGTCTTAATTCCTGTTCCATCTACCTTTGCTACTTAACAAACCATCCCAAAGTCAGTGGTGTAAAATATCAACCATGCACCATGATCACAGACTCTATGGGGACTCAGGTAGAAAGACCATACTGGAGTAACAAGAGTCTGGGGGCTGTGACAATCTGATGGCTCATTGACTCTTGTGTCCAAGGGTTGATCCTGGCTGCAAGCTGAATGTCTACATCTGGTCTTTTCTATGGCTACTTGGGCTTCCTCACAGCATGGTGGCCAGATTCTAAGCTTGAGCACCTTAAAGAACAGTAGGAAGAACCTATAGAAACTTTCCTTCCCTAGTCTCATAAGTCACAAATCATCACTTCTTTCACAATCCCAAGCCCAGCCAATTCAAGAAGATTGAGTGTAGATGCCCTTTTGCAATTGGAGAAGTGGCAAAGTCATTTGGAAAAAGAGCTTGTGGGATGGGAGATATGTTGTGTGCTGGAAAAAGCAATCTGCCACAATTTCCTGACTTTCATCCCTACTTTAGGGCTTCAATTCTCAACTAATTTGGCCTCTG
This sequence comes from Vulpes vulpes, assembly GCF_048418805.1. Lineage (NCBI taxonomy): Eukaryota > Metazoa > Chordata > Mammalia > Carnivora > Canidae > Vulpes > Vulpes vulpes. The sequence goes on from NC_132780.1 coordinate 69,684,451, forward strand.
TATGTATAGCAAGATTAGTCTCACCCTTGTCTTAAAACTTTTGAAAAATTCTATTTCTGGAAAGATATTTTAAAGCTACTATTACCTGTGGGTTGGTTGCTTTGCTATTGGTTCTCAGCTCCAAATCCAGTCTTTTCAACTCTTGTATGATGCTGTATTTTGACTCTGTATCCCATCTTTTTAGAATCCTTCACCAGCTGCCTACTATTAGACTCTGCCAACTGTCTAGAAGACACTAGAAAGAAACTACAAGACAAGCAGGCGGGAGAGAAGGAACTTTCTGCCTCCTATCTGCTTTCTGTCAGCACCACACAGTGGTGTCAGTGTGGTCCAGTGCTCCCAGAAACAGCCCAACTGTGCGCCCCAGGGGTCCTAAAAGCAGCTTCAGCCTTCCTCAGAAGCCTGAACCTTACCTCCGTAAGACCCTTTCTCTCAACCTCTAGGCTCTGAAAGCCTCTAGGCTCTCAGCATCTCTTCCCTCACTCTCTCAAGCTATAGGGTGGCACCTGCTTCCTGAAGTTGTATGTCAGGGTTACCTCAGGATTCCCCTTTAACCTTTTCACATCCATACCTCTGAGACCACGCCTCTATATTAAACTCCCTTTTTTGGAATACCCAGTGTGGTTCCTTTTTTCCTGACTACACCCTGACAGTTAGAATGTGTGAGACCTTCCATTAACAGCCACAACCTGTCCTTCAAAAGTTGTATCCCAAGATTCTCCACCACAAAGCCCTCTGCATTCCTGGCTTTCATCTGACACTACATTTGTTTTCATGTTTCCATGACTGTGTAGATGCTATATTATAAACTTCATGAGGGAAGGATTTATGTCTGACTCATTTTTATCTCTTTCCTTCATACTTCCCCTTTTCTTACCAGTGCCTTGCACAGTGTCTGAGATATCACAAATGTCACCTGAATGAACACATAAAGTTATTTATCCATACATTATATACTGGAGGGGTGATTTATTGGTTGAATTTCTGGCATTGGGCACAGACATGTAAGAAAGACATTGAGGGATGGGTCTCACCTAAACCTCACAAACCACATCACCAAGCTGCCTCTAATTTGTCCTATAGGTTAAGGGAGGTGTGAATATTACCTTAACATATTTTATATATTAACTAGGGAAGCTCAGGAGATGAAGGCATAAATCAGGGCCACAAGAGCTTTAAAATGCTAATCGTAGTTTTGGCATCTGATTATGTATGACACACATCCAACGGCAGCTCTACGTCAAGTACAGCGGGGGAAATTACTGTGAATGGTGTAATGGGTGGTCTAAATTATAGCATTATGATAACACTGATAATTAATCTTGTCCCTCTTGCTATGGATCCCAGATGCCCCACTAGATTTAGCATCAGAACCCTGTAAAAAGCCCTGATCAACAGTCCTCAGACATGATGTCTAGGACAGCAAGCTTGGGTGAGCTCCTCAGCCCCATCAGAAGCCTAGATGAGGTACCAGGAATGCCTTAGCCTTGAGGATATTTGAAGAATGGAGGTTTTGAAACATTTTGAATTGAATCATCTTACAAATGAGTCATCTTACAAAACCAGCTTTGCCTTTCATTTAGGTCTCCAGCAAAAATAAACAAGCAAACAAAACCTCAAATAATGTTTAATACCTTGAAGTTTTTGCTTTTCATTCCTTCCCCAAACAGATGGAAAAGTTCCTTTCCTTTAGGATGCTCCAGTTCATCTGGTTGCCTGAGACAAAAATCTCTCTAGATAGGGAAGATAAGGATGTGTTTATGTGAGAAGTGATGAGGGACCACTCATGGAACTCAGAATCAATGCCATAACTGGACTCTGGCTGGAGGAAGAAAGGGACCCCCACCCCCACCCCACCACCAGCAGGTGTGTATGGATCTTTATTCTAGCACTCCATCATCCACAGTCACAGAAACTCCCATGTCTCTTTCTCTTGGTACTAATAATACTTACTTTATTTCTAATTTAAGTTCTTAGGAAATAAGGAATTTGATCAGACCAGCCCATCATTCTTGTGGCTGCAGATCCATGACCAGCCTCTGGGTGTGGACTGGCTGCCCTGAAGTGTTGGGTGTTCACACAATATCAGTTAGGTGTGAATGTTGGAGGTTTGTGTGTGTTTTAGAGGGTGGGACATGGCCAACCAGGCTGAAGGAATTGTAGGCATGTACCTAAAAAGCATCATGGATATTAGGGAATAAATATTTTTTTCAACTAGAATACACATTTTATTATTTTAGATCAACTTACTTTGTATTTTTCCCATATTCAAATTATAAGATAGTTTATCTTATAACTCTGTAAGGCATTACTTGTATGTCATTACTTAAAGGCAACAAGCCATCTTGAAGCTTATTTGTATGCACCTACGAAGTCATTTAGTCATAGAAATATAAGGCCATTGCTTTAGAGGATCTTTTATCGCCTAACAACGCCTATGCTAATAGGTGTTTCGATCCAAACCTCAATTTTAAAATCTAATCATACCTATTAACACTTTTTGGCAAATTTTGGAATTATTTTAACACCACATTTACTTTTATGAATTAAGCCATTTTTTCTTTTCTTCGGCTTGTTGAGATTTAGTTGACAATAAAACGTGTATATATTTAAGGTGTTCAGCATGATATTTTTATACACATTGTGAAATGACTATCACAATCAAAGCTAATTAACACACATCACTTCACATAGTTGTGTGTTTGTGTGTGTGGTTAGAACACTTAAAATCTAGTCTCTTAGCAAATTTCAAGTACACAATATAGTATCATTAACTATAATCACCATGCTATACAGTAGAGCTCTGGAACTTATTCACCCTGTGTAACTGAAATTTTGTACCCTTTGACCAACATCTCCCCATTTCCCCTCCCCCCAGTCCCTGGCAACTACCATTCTCCCTGTCTGCTTTTTTAGATTCTACATATAAGTGAGACCACGTAGTATTTATTTGTCTTTCTGTGTCTTATTTCACTTAGCATATGTCTTCCAAGTTTGTTCATTTTGTCACAAATGACAAGGTTGCCTTCTTTTTTATGACTAAACAATATTTGTAAAATATATAAATATGTAAATTTATAACAGGACATATATATTATGTCTATAATATTACATATTGTATATGTATAACATATTTTATATATTTAATACATATAAGACATGTTATATGTTACAAAATGTATATAATATATATTATTTACATATATATATATATACACACACACAATATTTGAAGATTTCTTTACTCATTCATTCATTCAGACATTTAGGTTATTTCCATGTCCTGGCTATTGTTTTTTGGGGGGTTTTGTATATTTTTTTATTGGAGTTCGATTTGCCAACATATAGTATAACACCCAGTGCTCATCCCGTCAAGTACCCCCCTCACTGCCCGTCACCCAGCCACACCCCATATCCTGGTTATTGTAAATAATATTGCTATGGTCATGAGAGTGCAGATATGGCTTCAACATACTGATTTCATTTTCTTTGAATGTATACCCAGAGGCAGGATTGCTAGATCATATAGTAATTATATTTTTAATTTTTTGAGGAACCTCCACACTTCTTCACAGTGGCTGCACCAGTTTGCACTCCCACCAGCAGTTTGCAAGGGTTCCCATTTTCTACATCCTCCCCAACGCTTGCTATTTCTTGTCTTTTTGATTCTAGCCACTCTAACAGGTATGAGATGACACCTTATTGTGGTTTTGATTTGCATTTTCCTGATAATGATGCTGGGCATCTTTTTATACAGTTGGCCATTTGTATGTCTTTTTTTCAGAAATGACTACTTGGGTCTTTTGCTTATTTTTTAACCAGGTTATTTTTTTTCTATTGAGTTGTTTGGATGCTTTCTATATTTTGGATATTACCCTCTTAGCAGGTAGATGGTTTACAAATACTATCTCCCATTCCACAGATTTTCTCTTCATTCTGCTGATTATTTATTTTGTTGTCTAGAGCTTTTTAGTTTGATGTAATACCATTTGTCTTTGTTTTTTGTTGTCTATACTTTTAGGGTTCTCTAGAAATAAATCCATGCACTTATGGTCAACTGATCTTTAGCAAGTGCTAAAAACACACAATGGGAAAGAATAATCTCATCAATATTGTTGAGAAAACTGGATATCCATATGCAAGAGAATGAAATTGGATCCTTATCTCACACCTTATACAAAAATCAACTCAATTAGATTGAAGTCCTAAATGTAAAATCTACAACCATAGAACTGCTAGGAGGAAAAGCTTCATGACATCAACAGATCATGATTTTTTTTTGGACATATTTATTTTTAATGTTATCTACTTAACTTTTGATATGCAATTTATGTACTTGATATTATTAAACCAGAGACTTAATCCACCTAAGCAGAAATCGGTTGGCCAACATGGACTGAATGACTCTGTATCACTATTGGCAATGAGACTGCAAATGCTACAAAGGACCTATGACTTAAGAAATACAAGTGCATTTAAAGACTTGTGGGACCAAACCGTTGCCCACAGCACCATCCTGAAACTCCAACATATATGATTACAGCAAACATCACAACCTATTCAGCTGACTAAGGATCTGCAAACAAAGCAATGCAATAGTGGGGATTTGTGGTTTTGTTTTGTTTTGTTTTTCATTAAGAAGTAAATATCACAGTTCACTGTTACAAGGATATATTTATTGAGAAGGGATTGTTTACAGTCGTGTACAATGTTACTTGAGAGCACATGGATAAATTATAGATGTAACACTACTACTAAAGCTTTTCACTGCAAGCCTAAAAAAACTTTTCCTAAATTTATTTTATTATAGTCCATCAAATTTAGATAAACATACAACAGTAGCAACTCTTTTTATAATTCCAAGTAAACCTAAATAGATGCAAAATTCAGTGACAATTTTAGTGTGTTTGGTGACTCCACAGGTATGCAGCTAGGTTAATCCAGCGGGCTCATGTTTATAAATATGTTCTTCAGGAGGCAAACGTGCTACAAGTCTACTTGTATACTTTTCTTTAAAATATTTAAGCTGTACAAAGAAAATTTCAAAGTTCATAATGCATAAGCCTTACACAAAACCTCACATTTCTGGTTGGCAGAGTATTTCCAGAATAGTAGGTATCAACTCACCTCTTGCTCATGTCCTCTCTTGAGAGAATGACAAGACGAGGCATGATTTTTAAAAACATCCAGCATCGACTCATAAAAGGGATTCAATGATAAAAATGTTCAAGACCTCTTTAAGAAACTTTAATAAATATGGGAGTCCCCGGGTGGCTCAGCAGTTGAGCTCCTGCCTTCGGCCCAGAGTATGGTCCTGGAGTCCCAGGATTGAGTCCTACATCAGGCTCCCTACATAGCCTGCTTCTCCCTCTGCCTGTGTCTCTGCCTCTCTCTCTCTCTCTCTCTCTCTCTCTCTCCCTCTCTCTCTCTCTCTCTCTGTCCCTCATGAATAAGTAAATAAAATCTTAAAAAACAAAGAAACTTTAATAAACATGTAATAAGGATCAGTCTTTTGCTGCTATGGTTATCAGAGCTAATCTTGCCTCAGTGTTTCACAAAAGTTTACCAAAATGAAATACACTAGGATCTCTCAACCTTGGCACTATTGACAGTTTGGACAAGATAACTTTTTATTGTGAGGACTACCCTATGCATCCTTGGCCTAATCACTAGATGCCAGTAGCACCTCCTCTTTCACTTGTGACAGTCGAAAATATCTTGGGGTGCCTGAGTGGTTCAGTTGGTTAAGCGTCTGCCTTCGTCTCAGGTCATGATCTCACGGTCCTGGGATCGAGTCCCACATCAGGCTCCCTGCTCTTTAGAGAGTCTGCTTCTCCCTCTGTGATCTCTCTCACTCTTGCTGTCCCTGAAATAAATAAAATCTTAAAAGAAAATATCTCTAGACATTTCAAATGTCTAATGGGAACAAAATGGCCCTTGTTGAAAACCACTGGTTTACGCTTATCTGGGGCACAGAGGTAAAACACTTTGTATTTTCATTCAATTCAGTTCAGTCGATATTTCCCATATCTGCATATGCTATGGTAGGCATGGCAAGTTCTGTCTATCAGGAGAGTTTACCAAGTAAAAGAGGTCGTTAGACCATGGGCCCAGAATGGTTTAAATTCAAACCACCCCACTTACCAGCTGCCTATCACCTTGAACAATTCATTTCCTTTCTGTAAGCCTTGGTTAATTCATCTGGGAAATTAGAGTAATAACACCACCTGCCTCATACAGTGGTTGTGAGAATTAGCTGAGAAAATAAATATAAGGCATTTAACACAGTACCAGCACACAAAGTGTCCAATAAATGTTGGAAGAAGCATGGGAAGAAGCCCACAAGAGGACAATGGTAACTGTTTCATCTGTCTCCAAAGTCAACTAGAAATAGTGAAAAGGAATTCATTCTCTAACCCCAGTTACTGGAAGAAAAAATTCTTTTGAGATACATGTGTGCCCCTTTATGTGCCAACATTAAGGCGTATGGATGTGTAATTTTTAAAGATGCAATTCATAACATCTATGTTTTATTAAGATGTCAAGTGTGGGGGTAGGTTACCTTTAATAAGCTGAACTCAGTTGAATTCATCTTTAACCTCCTTAGAAAGGTCATCATTATTCACTGAACTTCAAAGTTGAGGTCTTACCAATGTTGTTTTAGGAGCCTAGGTTAATATTATGTGGTTTTGTTTTTTAGTAGATTTTACTTTCTAAAGATTATTCAGTAAAGATGGGAGGGTAGACAGTACTGGCCAGGGCACACGGCTTGGCCAGGAAAAAGAGGATAATTGACCCATGCACCTGCTCAGAGGAGCCATGATGCCACAGTACCATTGCTTCTCTAAGGCCTCTTGTACCCTTTGTTGTGACCTTAAGGTGCCACCATGACCAAAAGAAAAGAGTTCAGTCCCAGGCTCTGGCTCTATAGCACAGAGTACTTAGATATCAACTGAGCAGAAGAGACAACCGATACCCTGGTCACTTCACATTAAGGAGAACCAGGTGAGTACTAAGGCTGGCCTGAGTCAGTGTGGTCGCCTCTTGAACATAAGCAAAATATTCCTCTTCCTAACACCCTCACATTCCCCATCTCTCCCTGGCAAATCTGCATATATCTTTTAAAACTCAATTCAAGGGGCAACCTGGGTGGCTCAGTGGTTTAGTGCCGCTTTCAGCCCAGGGTCTGATCCTGGAGACCTGGGATCAAGTCCCACGTCAGGCTCCCTGCATGGAGCCTGCTTCTCCCTCTGCCTGTGTTTCTACCCCTTTCTCTCTCTCTCTCTCTCTCTCTCTCTCTGTCTCTCTCGTAAAATAAATAAAATCTTAAAAAAAAAAAAAAAGAAGAAGGCAGAGAGGAGTCTACTTTCTCTGCTTTTTAAAACTCAACTCAAAAGTAGCCTAACGCTTGAAGACTCTCCTAGCTCCCTTTCTGCCACCTAATTCTGAGGTCACATGGTCCAAGCAACCATGTGAATTTGTAGTTATTTGTCGGGGAGCCTACTTCCCCCCACTGAAGGGCGAGCGATTCATGGCACTCTTAATAGGCAAAACAAGTAAATGATTTGATTGACATTTTATGGAACTGATCATAGCTTTTCATTTTAAAGGACAGATTAACACCACACTAGGTTCAACTATTATTTTGTTTCCAGTGAAATCCTTGAAGCCTTCTGAGCAATTTAATGTTTTCCCAGCAGAATCACCTAAATATGAAAATAGCCACTGTCCATCAGAACAGAGCAATTCTCCCTTGGTGACCAGTGGTGAAGCTTTCATGTAAATGTGTTTCTGGTTCTCTTGGCAGATGAGGATCATATTTACTAAATGCCTGCTGTCTGTCAGGTTCTGGGGGGGTGGGGATCAGACACCTGCCAGACACAATGACGAGGGAGGCTAGTGGCCTGCCCAGTCACACAGAGCTGGCAGGTCGCCAAGCTGAGCCTTCGTGCCACAACCCACCGACCATGCCCTCACCAAGTAAACACTCCTTCCTTGGTGCCTCCCTTCAGGCAAGACTGTAAACGTGCTCAAGAAACTATCTCTGTTACATCTGTTACATGTTCCTGTTTGAAATTCAATCATCGGGATGGACCCCCGATTAGCCTTGCTTATGACTTTGGAACCTCTCAATGATTCCAGTTTGCTGCATCGTGAGCTTCCATCCTATTCTGGTACATTGCCATTTTCCTTAGGCTCTTTCATCTGGAGCTTTCTGAGGGCTTCACGAATTGCTGTGAATGTTCTTTCCTAACAGCTGTGTCTCGGAGTGGTCCCATCCTACCTTCGAACAATGCAGTGAAAAAGGTGCATGATTCATTTCTTTTCCACTCTCAGTGCCAAAAACACACTTCCTGGGCCCTGTGTTACCTTCCTATCCAGGAACCAGAAACAGGGTTTTTAAAGGTAGGTTCTGGCGGGAGAACTAGAGGAACCCCGTTAGAGCAGAAGCAACCAGACTTTCGATTCAATGCATTCATCAAGTTGGTCTGCCCTCACCCAGGAGGGAGGGAGCGCTCCTGGGGTCCCAGATCCCCCTGTAACAGTGGATGCTCCGACACAAAGACAGAAGCAAGGGAGCTTTGCCCCAACTTTCTTCAGCCTCCTTACCCTGGGCCACCAATTTTGAAAAGGAAAATAAATAATTTTCTTTCTCAAAGTTTTCATTCCCTTCTGTAGCTCAACTTAGTCTCTAGGATCCCATTGGCCCTCAAATCGGACAGGGGCATTTTTGTATAAAATAGTTTGAGCAGAAAACCTTAAAGAGAGCACGAAGGAGCAGAGAGAGCATATTTACAAACCGCTCTCTTTCATCTCTGCATTTAGAACCCTATTAGAACATTACTAAGGAAGCCTTTATTTCCCCAGGGGTTAAAAAAGTAGAGGGTATCCCTAGGAAAGATGAAAATGAGTTAGGCTTAGAAATGACAAGAATTGGTTTCCAAATGGTCCTATGTGAATATATGCCTAGTAAGCAGAATAGGAAGTATTTGATTTTTTTCTACTTTACAATAAAAGCACAGAATTGAAATTAAAATCGGATTTCACCGACCCCATCCTCTCCCCCAGACTCCAAGCTCTTTTGTGCTCAGCCCCTTCGGAGCACTCCCAGTAGTGACCAGTCCCACAGGAGCACTCCCAGTAGCCACCAGTCCTTCCGGAGCACTCCCAGTAGCAACCATTACCTCCGGAAGGACTGAACGAGCTCCCCGCATGCTGAGTGCATGGGCCATAGTGAATGTCAGGCACTGCCTGGAGCTGCATGGTCTTCAGTCGCCGCTCACATAGGTACTTGCCCCAAAACTGTACAGTGTCCCGATCTGTCCTCCTCTGCCGCGAGGCTTCATTTCTCTCCTGCCTGGTTGGGCTCACTGCTCTGTGAGTGTCCTCTTGCTGCCACCTGCTACTTCAGAGAGCAGGGATTCCAACCCGACAACACCTTGCTGCGCTTTGCAGTGTATTCCAGGCATTTCCAGGAAGTCCTTTTTGTTTGTTTGCTAGCTTGCTTGCTTGCTTGTTTCTTTGTTTGACAAAGGGGAAAAAAGACCCAACTAAGACAGGAAATTAAAACATTACCCTAATAATATTTCAGTTAATTTGGGCCTGGATATTCTGGAGAAGATATTCCTACAAACGAACAATAATGCCTGGTTACCTGGAATGGATATGTATTCATACAAGTGTAGGTTTCTAGTGGATGACTGTTCCTTGGTAATACACACGCACACACACACACACACACACACACACACACCTCATTTTTTTCTGAAACTTGTGGATATACAGCAAATTTTAATTTAGGAGGAAAAGATTGAGGCATTGCAGTTAAGGGAATAAAATCTTTAAAGTTAATCATGATTATGAATATTACCAGTTGGTTACCATGATCCTAATGTTTCTAGCTGTGTTGTCTCCCAGATTTAGAAGCACTTAGCAAGGGGCATCTGGGTGGCTCAGTTGGTTAAGCGTCTGCCTTCGGCTCAGGTCATGATCTCAGGGTCCCAGGATCGAATTCTGCATCAGGCCCCCTGTTCAGTGGGGAGTCTGCTTCTCCCTCTCCCACTGCCTCTCCCTTCTGCTCATGCTCTCTGTCTCTCAAATAAATAAATAAAATGTTTTTTAAAAAGAAGTATTTAGCAAGCAGCCCACTTAAAAAAGCAGATTTCTTGACCACCAAAGGCAGAAGGTAATCCCTTTCGACTTGGCCCAAGGAAATCTTAATCCTTCACATCCACAGAGTGCTCTGCATGAGCTGGGATTGCCCTCCACTCTGATGATAGATCTGAAAAAAAGAGCCACTACCCTCAAACAGTTCCCGGTCCACAGGGAAGGGTTTGGAATTGCCTATTGTAGGAAGAAGAGTGTTCTAAGTGCTGGGAAGTATGGGCTATATCCAAAGGGCACTGGGATCCAGGAGGGAAAGCACTGGTTCTGTCTGCTGTGGCCTCAGCCAGAACCAGAGCTTGTGGGGAGGGAAGGTTTTCATAAGCAGACACTAGAGATGCCAGAGAGCTTCTAAAGGGAGCAGCATGTTCTGGGCAGGAGGGCTCCAGACAGCTGTAGATAAATTAGAGCACGAAGGATGTGTCATGGTATGGTTCAGTTAGGGTCCTAGCAGGGAAGCAGAACCAGTATGGGACACATGCACGAAGAGATTGGTTACAAGGAATTGGCTCCTGAGACTGTCAGGCTGGCTAAGCAAGTCTGAAACCCATGGGGCCAGGGAGTCACTAAAAGAAGGCCACAAGCAGGAGGGAGCTTCATGCCCAGACACACAGTGCTTCTCTTCTTTCTGGGGAGTCTCAGTATTGCTGTCAAACCAAGTGATCAACTCAGGACTTGGATCCTCAAGATCATCTCTACTTAAAATCAACTGAGTAGGATCTTTATAGCTCAAAATCCCTCTACACCAACAGCTAGATTAGTTTTGATTGAACAACTAGGATTATTCCCTCATGGAATTAACACATCAGAAAGCCATCATGTGGGGTTATTATTACTGTTGAGGCCAATAGACTGAGGCACCAGACTACATGGGTCTGAACTCCGGCTGTCTCCTTCTGCTAGGGCTGAGTCCTTGGGCAAGTTACTCAACTAACTGCGCAGCATCTCACTTTCTCAGGATGATAAAATGATGACAAACAGTATCTACTTCACAGATGTATTATAAGGATTAAACCTATAAGGTTTTAAGCTATAAGGATTAGCTAACACGTGTAAACTGCTTAGAAAAATATTGAAACATGATAAGTACTCAGTAAGGTGTCTATGTATGTGACACATATGCATGTGGCCAGTACACCAAAAGTTTCTTCAACAAGTTGGTGGCAGAGCCAGGTCTAGCGCTGAGGGTCCCAGAATCCAACACTTTGGTAGCTGTTTAATTACCATCTGTTACACTCAGTAGTGTGAGGATGTTTTTAAAAGTATAAATAGAATTCCTATCTTTGTTAAAATTACATTCTAGGTGAAAATCTGAGACAGACAGTATCAAACAATGCATGTACATGTCATGGGAATAGAAAGGGAATAGAAAGTACACTTGAAGAGCCCAAATGAGGAAAGATCACTTCCCCTTGGGCCAGTCTGGGGAGACAGCCTAGGAAGGGGTGAAATCTGCTCTGGGGCTTAAGGACAGGGCAGGACTGGAGAAGTAGGGAAGAGAACAAGCTGGAGGGGACAGCAGCAGGGAGCTGCATGAGCAGAAAGCACAAAAGTCAGACACGTGATCGTGGCACCTGGTCAATAAGAAACCCCAAAAGGCCAGTCTTCACCTCTAGATACCAGATAATGTGGCTTCACTTAGGAAAGAATTAGCTTACCATCTTCAGTCTTTGTCTTTGCATAGAAATCCCAAAGCACAGTCCCACAAGCTTAATATCACACTCAGAGATTCAAAGCACCTCCGTCCATGACTTTTTTTCCCCATGGGTTAGGTTTCTCCTGGTTCTTCTTCATTGATAGGCTTTAACTGAAGTAATAGATACGGCAGCTGATACCCTATATTTTTTAAAAAAATAGCTTCACCAGGTTGGCACGACTAAAGGATTTTATTTTACAAAATCTATAACTAGAAAACATTGGCTTTGCCTTTTGTACTAGAGATATGATGGAATTAAAGGATTCAAGATTGCAAAGCCTTCATGAATAATTCAGAATCCTCGGCCCCCAGCAAATTCTTGATTTACTTTCTGTGTGCCCGTGTCAGGCTCTGACATTTGAAGAAGGTTTAATGGTGCTGAGTGCTCCTTAATTCAGGACCATCTTCAACCACATGCACATGCACATGATCCTCTTAGCTTTTCTATGTCACCTTATGTCTAAAATCTCAGAATTCATTCACTTTCAGTATGATGGAGTCTATACAATTAGCCTTAACAAACACTTAATTGACATTTACTAAGCACATCCCAAATAATAACTCCTTTTTGTCCTTATAACAAACCTACTGAGTAAGAACCATAGGTACCATAAATACATTCCTTTTTTAAATGAGGCAGCAGAAAAACAGGGAGTTTGAGCCACTTCTCCAAGCTACACCTCCCAGGAGAGGTGGCACTGGGATTCAGATGCAGGCTCTCTGGCACATGAGTCTACACCCTTAACCACCATGCTGCCTATCATATTAGTCATTAAAAGAGTAATAGAGGAATCCAAAAGGTACTGTAACTTTTCTGCCACATGTTCAGGAAGTTGATTGAGACATTGGGTGGATCTCTGCCCAGTTAGGGAAATCAGTTCTCAGCCTGAATCCCAACTAGCAGTTACTTCTCCCAGCAACTTATAACCAAGAGACAATATTCTCTATTACATGGCAACAAGACACAAGAAGCAGACACTGCTGTCTGATTAGACCTATATCCCCATGAAGAGAAAAGGGGCTAAAAGTAAGCAGTGAGACAATTTATACACCTCATATTAGAGGAACAATCTCAAGAACACCATCAAGAGATATTTAACACTCTAGATAAGTGCTGAATATTATTCCTACATATTGAATTTTCTCCAAAAAGTCATAAAGGTCCTTGGACAAAAAAGTGACCCTCTGAGTGCAGATCTGCATGGATCACAGAATAAAAGGATCACTCTAGTCTGGACCACATAGGAAAAGAAAAGGAATCCATACCACAAGGCATATTCTCTCACCCAGCTTGGCTACAGGCTTTCACCAGTTCCCTGCTATGAAAGATTCAGAAGTTTATACCAAACTTAGGCTATATGTGATTTGTTACACAGGAGGCCTTGTTATCATTAAGTTGGTACAGAAAGAAAAGCTGGCTTAATGAATCCACTTAAAACAGAAACCTATATTTCACAGTGATAAAAACCAGTTCACTCAGGTTTATTTTGAACTGAAAATCATAAAAACAAATTTCTTCTGTTTATATTTAACTGCATTTTAGGTTCTTATTAAACAAACAGCACATCAACTATTAATGGGGGAGATGTCACAATATGACATCCTACATTTTATATTCAGTTTCCTTGATACAGTCAAAAGAGGTTCAGTTTTGCAAAAAAGTATCAGAGTACTTCCTCAATACTTCCAAGTGTCCCTCATGATATTTTAAAACACTTATCATGTTACTGTTTCTGTCAACTTTCTACTCTTATTAACTGGAAAATCCCTCTCAGATGTTCATTTTTCAAGGGCTGTGCCCAAGATTTGAGCAGTTCTCCAATACCAATTACCTGCCTATACTGCAAGACCCACAAATTCACTCTGCAAATATTTTGTATACATTTGCATAGTAATGTCTGATGTAATAAAGACAAGGACAAGAATGAGATGGAGTTTCCATGAGGACTGGTCATTCTTCTGTTGATTAGTGGCTATTTCTATGTTATGATGACATTTATTTTCTCTAAGCAACTTCTAACTGAGAAGATCAAGTTAATAAGAACAGATAACAGAGATCTCCTGTAGTGACAGTCTCCTATGGGATCCTTTCTATTGTCCTCATGTCTTAAGATAGAGAAGCTCTAGAAAAGTGACAGTCTAGGTATCTGGACCAGGTAAGCCTAAGCCCAGTAGCTCTCCAACAGCTTCCATTTTCATTAAGATAACCAAAAGCATATACTCATAAAACTTCCAAATACAGAACTACTAAAATCTATATACTACTAAAAATTATATATAATATTCATTTTAAATCTTTTCCTAGCTATCCTGGCATGACTTTAAAGGAAATTCTCACATACCAAAAATGATGACAAATCCTGAATTGATATTGATAAGCAAACACTAAGGCTGAAAGATGCAGCAATCTGCCAATCTCTGGAGGGTGTATGGGGAAAACAGAAGACCAAAGCTAGGACCTTTGTAAGGCATTGAGTCAGACCAAGCTGCCACATAATAAATACCAAAATCCTTGGAAAGCAATAACGACAATAAAGAGACAGAATGAAGACTACTCCTACGGAAGGGAAAATTCTACCCTGAGGATTTCAAACCACATTCTGGCCCTCACTACATTTAGTACCAGAATCACAATACCTGTGCAGCCACCATGACCCCTGGTGCTTCTGTCCATAGGCACAGTGCAACAACCTTAAAACTAGATCCCAAAGTGTTCCTAAGCATAAATTTCTAAGTAAAATATTTCACAGTTCAAAATCAGGCAATATATACAAGGATATAAGCCACTGTGAATAAGAACCAACAAAACCAATAAATACCAAAAGCAAAACCACAAAGAAACAGAATTATCAAATGCAAACAAAAAACATACATATCCCGTATGTTTGAAGAAATTAAATAAGATATCAAATTCATAAAGAAAAACTGCCAAAAATTATTAATATTTGAAAAAGAACCCAATAAATCTTCTAAAATTGAAAAGTGTTAAAAAATTAAATAATATAACAAATTTTTTAAAATAGAGTTAGAATGCAAAAGATGGATTGAACATAAAGATTAGACATCTTTGAAGAGAGAATAGCAAACTGGAAGATAAATTTGAAGAAATATCTCAGCATGAATCATAGACACATAAAGAGTGAAAAGGAGATTAATTCATAACTGTGAAGGATGGTAACAAAGTTTATCATACATATAATTGATGTTTATGAAAAGAGGTAATACAGTGGGGAAAAAGAAATATTTGAGGAGATAATGGTTGAGAATTTTTCCAAATTAATGATAGATATAAACCTTCAGATTAAAGGACTATAAGAAATTCCAACTTGGAAAATAAAAACTGAAATACTAGAAAACAATAGTATTATTAGCTAGTAGGGGCATGATTGGAATTAAGGCAGTCTAAGATTCCTGGGTTTTTTATGAGGAAAATAAATATATTAGTTGACTTTAGATTTTGTTAACTTGAATACATTTTAATTTCTTAAGGGAAGCCACTACAAGGTAATAGTAGAGGGGAAATATAATAAGAGAAAAGGAATAAAATCCCAGGCAACCCAAAAGTAAGCAAATAATAAGAAGAAAATTAGCAAGAAAAAGCAGAACAAATAGCACAAAAATAAGATATTAAAAAAATAAAATACATCATTAATTGTAATGAATACAAATTGATTAAACTCATCAGTTAAAAGACACAGATTGTCAGACTGGATCCTTTTTTAAAAACAATAGAGTATGTTAGGTTTACTGGAATTGAAATTTTAAAAATAATATACAGTATACTAGAGACACACTTTAGACAGAAAGACTCAGAAAAGTTGAAAATTAAAATATATACATATAAAACACTAACTAAAAGACAGTTGGCATTAATAATAGGAAAAATGGTCTTCAAAGCAATAAACATTCCAGAGATACAGGGAGTCACTATACCATAATAAAATGATCAATATGATTATTTCTGTCAGGAGGACAAAAATAACTTAAACTTGTATGTGTTAATATAACTTCAAAATATTTTTAAGTAGCAACATGTCAAGAGAAGTTGACAAACCTACTAATACAGAAGAGTTTTAACATTCCTCTCTAAATAATTGATAGACCAAGCAATAAAAAATATCTGAAAAAATAGAGAATATTTGAACAATACTATTAAGTATCTTGATGTGCTTCCTAAAACACAAAATTCTCTTAAAGCAAACATGCAAAATTTATAAAAATTGACCATTACTTAGACCATAAAATTGACTATAGCTTTAACGTATGTCTAAAAATTGTTTATAGACAAATCACATTCTATAGCCCAATGCAAGTAAGTTAGAAATCAATAAAAAACAATCCTTCAGCCCTCCCTACATGTATAAATCTTATTAAAAATTCTTGTTAAATAGTCTTGGTTTATAGAAATAAAACATGCATGATTGAAAATAAAAAGTACTCTGAACTAAACCATCATAAATATATATTATATATCAAAACTCATGTTTTGCAGCCATACACTCCTTAAAGAGAAATTTATGGAATTGAATACTTATTTTAGGAGAAATAAGGACCTTAAAAAGGCTGGAAATTAATGAACTAAATATACAACATAAGTAATTATAAAAAGAATAATAGAATACATTTTTTTAAACTGTAGAAGGGAAAAAACAAAGGTAAGAACAGAAATTAATGAATCAGAAAATAAAGCAAGAAGGAAATTAAGAAGATGAAAGCTCTTTTTCCACAAAGGCTTAAGACGTGGGTAATTCTCTTGCAAGATTGTTCAAAAAGAGAACTTGAATAAATAAGAAATATTCAGTGTTTAGGCAAACCCAGGCACATGCACCAAGATTCAGTAGCACTCAGTAAGGGTATTTTAAGCTGTAAAGGCTTTAACAAAAGGAATTAGAGGCCTAGATATAGCTGAAGGTTCTGAAAGAGACTCTCCAGTTTGAACTTATGAATGTGATTCCATTAAAAATTTAGAAATATCCCAAGGGGAAGCTACTCTGTCTAAAGCTGCCACTGGTGCTTCAAGTTCAGGAACACTCTCCCAGAGCTGTCATCAAAAGAACAGGAAGCTGATGTCACGACCACCACCACCACCACATGGCCTCCTGTAACCCAGAAGCTTGGGCACAGTCACTGGAGCACTCTGCATAAAATCACTCAAACAGCCAAAAGTGGGAAGGAAAATAGTTTCACTAACACCTTCCAAATTTTACACCAGTGTGTCTAATTAGTGAAAACTAACGTGTTTCTGTAAATAGAATGGAGAAGCATTGAGAGGGCCAATCTAGGCACAAATCCCTCCACTGATGCATCCTTCAGCATTTATTTCCATCGAGTTATGGACTGCTTCTCACACGCAAACACTGACAATGCCTAAAATTAAAAGAGATTTTCCCAAACTTCATAGGAATTAAGATAGAATCATTTGTTTAAACTCCATTTTTCCATCTGTCAAGTAAGATGAGCTACACAAGAATGATCTTCATTATCATCAGCTGGAACAATACTGAAAATGCAAATGAAGAAATACATATGAAGAATTATTGACATTTTTTAGGCAAGTGGCATTTTTTAGAAAGGTGATAGAATCTTTTTGAAGCCCCTTTTAAGGCTGCTGTGTGTGCCAATTTATTCACTGAAGTCTGAAGAAGTCAATAAAGCTGCCGAGGAGTTCCTATAATTTAAGCAAAGCAAAGCAAATCTCTTCTCCCCAAAACTTCATTTGGTTCAAGATCCTACATACAAAATGATATTTTAACATGAAAGGGAACATAGATCACACGCCAGAATCAGCATGAGCTGCTGTGTTATATCACACACTGGATATATTGCACTGAAATATAACATAGCACCCAGGAATATTTGCAGTGGCCTTTGTATTAATTTTCTATGAATGTATAACAATAAACCACAAATTTAATAATGTAAAAAAAAGACACTATCTTGTAGTTTTAGTGGGTCAAGAATCCAAATACAGCTTAGCTGAATTCTCTACTTGGAATCTTACCAGCCTGGGATACAAGTATTGGCCAGGGCTGGAGTCTCATCTGAGCCTTTGGTTCTCTGGCAAATTCACCTGGTTGTTGACAGAATCGATTCTGTTGCAGATGTAGAACTCAAGTTAGCTTGCTCCTTCAAGGCCAGCAGGGAGTCTCAGACTTACTCAGTCTCTGACCTCTAGAATTTCTTTTAAAAAGTTCAGCTGAGTAGGTTAACCCACGCAGAATAACGTCCCTTTTGATTAACTTAGAGATGACTGATTAGGGACCTTAATTACATCTGCAAAATCTTTTACTTTGCCAGATTTCATTGGTTGGAAGCAAAATAAATGTCCCTGCCACCCACAAGAGGAGAACTATACAAGGGTGTATAGAATTCTGCTGTATGTGGGAAAAAGTACTGAGGAAGCCTCTGCACACATTCCATGCTGGTTTTCTGTCTAATGTTGTATTGCAATGTTGAAATAAGCAGCAAGTCTCTTGGAGAGTATTGCTTGTTGTTGTTCTATCTTATGGTTTTGGTTATTCATTTAAAAACCATTTTCCTCCTGGCTACAGCCTACTAACCTCTGTGCTAAGTACTGGTGTACAAAATCAGTAAGTGACAATCCATGTCTATGAGGACACACAACCATTACCACTTTATCCCATCTGCTGCACAACAGCAGAGTCAGGTCGAGTTTTTTGTCACCCCCTAAGTCAATCCCATTTGGCTGCATTACTTGATGTTTTTCTGAAAATAAAATAAAACAAAACAAAGAAACACTTCCTCTAGTATGACTACAGAGGTGGCTATTAAACCTATTCTATTCTGACTGTGAACAGTAAGCCTGAGTCCAATGCCTCAAAGAAGATGATCCAGGAAATCCTTCTTAACCGGATTCTTATTTGTGAGAAGAAGAATAATCTGTTTCAAACCAACTATGCAAGTGAAGATTCATAGCCTTTCTCCTCAAAAAATCGAGGATAAAAGGAAACCTGCTTCCACAGAAGACTATTTGAGACCACACTGGGGAAAAATGTGAATTTTCTTACCCAGTGTTAGACCAAAAGCTACTGTACAACGCTGATAAACCAGCATTCTGGATTCATTCCCCCATAACTAGGCATCCACTGAGCATCTATTTCTGAAGTTAGCCAGCTGGGATTCAGAAGCTCAACTGGATGGCCATTTGCCCAGTAATTCTCAATCAATGTAACTGAATTTGAATCTCATGCCACCACACATATCTCATGAGGCAGGCATGTGTGATCTCTGCATCCAGAACCAGCTCACTGGTCCCAGAGCCTGGCTCCCCCATAAGACAACGTGGAGAGGTTATGGGGGATTTTTTTCAAAAATAACCTCAATCACTTCGGTGCTGCCCAACTTTACACGCAATATAAGTAAATAAATTGCTTGATAATAATTATTGTCACAAAAGAAAGTGGTATGTTTATATTTTATCTAAGTGTTCCATTACCATAGAGTGGTGGCAAAGGATCAGAGCTGTCAGTTTCCAGGTAGATGAATGGTTTGAAGCTGCTGTCACATTTTCGGCCCAGCCTTATGATTTTATATATAACAAATAACCTATACGATAAGAAGAAAAGAAAGCAAGAAAACAGAGAAAGTTGTCCAGCCTATTTAAATACCTAAATGTCCTGGTCTTTGGATCATAATTTTCTTCATTTGCTTTGCTGACACCCACCCTAAGAATATATTCTGATCTGCACCTGGGTGGCTCAGTCGGTTAAGTGTCTGCTTTCAGCTCAGGTCATGATCCTGGGGTCCTGGGATCAAGACTCAGCATCCAGCTCCTTGCTCACTGGGGACTCTGCTACTCCATCTCCCTTTGCCCTCCATTCATGCTTGCTCTCTCACTTTCTTTATCTCAAATAAATAAATAAAATATATTATTAAATAATAGATTCTGATCAATTATTTTAACTAATCTATTATAGCATCCATAAGGAAAACATCAATTAAAAAAAAGAAAGAAACAAACAAAGACCGAACGAACGAACAAATGAACAGAACTCTTACTTATCTACTTGGAATTCTGCTGCCAGGCTGTGATGCTAAACTCATTCAAAGACATCTTCCATTATAAGCTTTCCTCATTTCCTGCATTTGAAGACCACTTCCATTTTGTATGACATTAACATAACTCCATTCTCCAATGAGCACAAAATGCTCTGTTAGCTCAACATCACATTCCCATCCCATTCAACAGCACAATCACACTTCAATATCACGCACGGTTGCCTGTAACAACCGCCAGGTTCAATCCGGGGAGGAAATAGAGAACTTGAAGACCTATTCCTCTGTAGATCCCAGCTTCCTCTCCTCTCCCTCCTTTCCCCACTTTCTCTACACCACAGACCTTCCTCCTCCTCCTCCCCAGTAGTGCTCAACCACACAGACACTGGCACCCTCACACACACCACGTCCCTTTCCAGGTTCCAGTAGGAATCAGTGACAGGTGTGGTGTGTTTGAGGTGCACACCTGTAAGTTCCAGGGACTGGAGGCTCACCTGGAGATCATGAGTAAAAAAACGTCGTTCAAGTGATAACATGAGATTTTGCAAGGCTACAGATACAATATTAATTATTTACCCCCCAAAAATGAGTTGCACCTGCATTCATATGTAACCATATCATAAAATTTATAGCATGCAGATGATTTCAGCTCCTTCATCACATGTTTGTTTCTTTAAACAATTATGTTGCAAGAGACTCCCTCAGGTAATAAATCCTTATGTTTAACTTAACTTCCATTTTCCATCCTAACCAGGCTCCTCTGTAATAAAACCAAAACTCATCTGACATGTTTGTAGAGCACTTTATCCAAAGAGTCCCAAAGGCTTTACAGATTTCATTCTATCAGAGGGAAGGGAGTAAATCATTCACTTTACAGAGAGTGTGAATAACATTTCCTAGCTGCTTCCATCAACTACTTCTAACAGTGGGAAAGCACATCAGGCTCCTCCAACCAACAGCCAACATGGTTCAAGCCAACACCAACTTTCCGGGGACTTAGACTAAACCTATTCTCCCATGCCATGTGTCCATCTGTCTTTTCTGTCTCCAATCACAAACTATCTTTCTCCTCTTCACTCTGATTTTGATTAACCAAGTCAAAGCATGGAAACAAAAAATAAGAACTGATGTCAAGAATGATCAGTCCCCCATTACTCTGAAATGTTAATGTGACTTCTAAGAACAAACCTCCATTCCATCTTAAAAGCCTCCTTTTGTCAGCCATCCCCAAACTAAAATCTGCATACCACCAGAGCCACAAAGGGAAGCAAAACTGAAAGAAGGAGTAGGATTGGTCAAAATGAAATAATATCTAAAGGCAGGTAATACATATATATATTGTAGCAGCCATGAGAAAATCATCAATGAAACACCAAAGAAGAAGAAGAACCGTAGGAGATCTCTAGCAAGGACCCAGTGAAATAGCTCTTACACACTTTTGTTGAGTGAACACTGCTTCTTCTCAAGGAGGCAACCAGAATCATCCCATTTTTGCTCAAGAAAAATAGAGGTGGAGGAACTGCATCATTTAACAGTCTTATTTGCTGGAAAATTCAACAAAAATCTCTAGATTCTTTCAATCAACCAACATTAGTAGCACTGTGCTAGGCTTGATAAGGGTATAAAAACGTAGAGTCCCTGCATAGATGGCAATCCATTGTGCATAGCTTTACGTTTTCTCTCATCTTCCTAGACTTATCTGGGCAGTGCCTTGAAAAAGCTAAACATGATATTTTTAATTTATTACTAGGAACACACACACATACACACACACACACACACACACACACCAAATATTCCTTTTAATGTTAACATTACTTACACCATAGTAATAAATATATGCAGAACTGCAAATAAACATCTTTAAGAATCAATGCACTAAATGTTTCAGCCTCACTGTAGTATCTAATCAATCCAAGAGCAGCTTATTGCTGTGTCTATGCCAAATCAATAAAAAATAAACCTTAAAAATACCTATAAAATAGAATGCTATAGAACAGATACTGTGGGACTACAAGAAGCAATTACACTGCACAATTATATAGCATAATACCAATAGCAAATAGTTATCTTAACTACCCATGAAAAATTATGGGATGTTTGATGCTAACTTTCTTCCCATTACATCTTTCTCAAACAAAATCCAATATCAAGAAGTTTATTTATAGTACTTTATTCACATATTCTGGCACTGTCACCAAAATTGAGATTTTCAGCACTGAATAGAACTAATGGAATCATTTAAGAATTGTATTCAAAGCTTAAGCTCTTTTTGGTCCCAAGTAGGACACAGCTTGAGGCTGCAGAAAGACGATGTTCCATGCTTAAAGAAGTGGTCTGCACTCCTAGGCTCATACAGTTGTATCCTTTCCTGGGACCCTAGGACCTCCTGGGGTCCTGCTTTGGCACAGATGAGAGGAAAGCACTCTTTCACTACTGTTGCATATACTATTCACCTGGTGCTTTCTTAGTCTCCAGAATTTCTATAGTTGGAGATTCCCAGTGTAGCCTGACTTCCCCTTAGCATCTGACACAGCACTCGTGTCTGAACAATAGCCTATATGGCCAAAAGACAGGAATGGGACAAGAGGGGAAAACAAAGGAAAGAAAACTAGAGACAGCCAAGAACAGATATCCATTCAATGAGCAGAAGAGAAGCTTGCCATTCGGAGGAGAAAGAACATGGTGACATCTATGGCTCCCTCTATGCGCCAGCCTGTTGGGGAAGATAGTATCATGTCTCATGAGCACTAAAGGCAATAGAATATCAGACAGAGAAAATATCCTGTCTGCTCTAAAAAGAACATTCCAGAACCGAACAGCAGCTAGCTGCTGTAAAAAAAAAAAAAAAGAAAAAAGAAAAAAATCAGACCAGGGGAATCCAAGGAATTGTATCCTTATTAGGCATAATGAACAGCAAAGTGATGTCCACCCCATGGAGCAGCACACAACTCAAGACTGCTGAAAATAGCTGAGAATAATCTAAGAAGGAAATAGCCAAGCCAGAGTTGCCATAGTAGAGGGAGATTTTTTTTTAAAGAAATTTTTTATATACATTCTCCTTTTTTTATTTAGGTTTTGGGTTTTTTTGTGTTTTGTTTTTACACTATATTGAAGCTAAATTAGATGTTTTACATTTTACCATGATTAAATAACAATTTCATGTGAACACAGCCCTAGGATTTCACTGGCTTTGTCTGAGTTTTGTTTTCACACCGTGCCTAAAGTGTTAGCATGGTAACACTGCCCAGAAAAGTGACTCCAGTGACAGGAGTAAGAAGAGTCTGCAGGTGAAAATTACAAGTCTTTTTGGGTTCAGGGCCCCAAACTGCACACCTGATGGGACCTGCATGGAGGTGGTGGCAGTTTCTCAGACCTCCCCCCAATGACTTCAATGGTTCAATGATTTGCACTCATGTATTTTATTCTGTTCCCTCCTTACCCCAACGGGGCCTAACCATGATGTAGATGTCACCCTCACACATGCACCCAGCTCTGCTAAGCATGATTTGACAGGACAGGCCCTGGAGGTCATGCTGTAATTGCCATAGACATTTCCCTTTGCTCATCCTACACAGGACAGCTGTGGGCACTCCACCGGGGATCCAGGTTCAGCCACCAACTGGAACATGGCCAGTCACAGAGGCAAAGGGGCAGATGCCATGAGGATCACTGAAGCTCCCACAGGAAGTTACAAACTTGGCTCCCTCTTGCGTGTCATTGGTAGGAGCAAGATCTGTGGTCACACGTGACTTCAAGGGGCAGAGACAATGATCCCACTGGGAGCCCAAAATAGAGGGAGCAGTCTCTGTGAGCACCCCAAGACAGAGAGATTCTGACCTTAGCCCAAAATCTGTATGAAGCTAAGCACTCCTCTCTAGGTAAGATGTAGATATCCTAGAATGACCACCAGGAATGGAATCCTGATGCTGACCAGGGTGCAGGAGGGGCTAGATCAGGGCTTTTCAACAGTCATCTGGAGTCCATTAAAGAACAGCCATCACCCAGCCCCCAGTGAGGTTCACTGACTGAATCTTGCATTGTGGTTTCTGGAGGAACCACTGAGCCAATGGCCTCCTAAGACACTTGCCCATCGCACCTCCCACAAGTCTTTCTAATACTGTTATTTGGATTTAAAAATGACCTTCTGGACAAAATCTCCTCATATTCAAACCTTCAGGGCTGAGTCCCTTTAACTAATATCACATCACTGCCTCCTGAATATTTATAACTCTACAGCAGCCGAGGCTTCCCAATGCCTGTGACTTCTTATGTGCGGTGGCAGTTCATGCAACAAACATCTTAAAGGAAACCATCCAAATGAGACATCTTCCTCATTAGGGTCTATCATTTACTGAGAAAAGAAAGAAGTATGTAAAGCACCATTATTTTTTTTCCCTGAAGGTGGCTGGAATTTCGATTCTTCTCCTAATAAACATGGACCCATTAGGTTGCTTCATAAATGAATGGTTTGTCTTTGTCATTCCTGCTACAGCAAATTCTCCTTTTCATTTCTCTTTTCTGAGGATCCCTAGAGAAAGTAGTTTGGGGAACTCCATCCTTATTAGATGCACATCAAGCAGATCCTGTTCACTCGATTTCAGCTTTTCTTTCATGGTATCAGGGGCAGGATATTATTTGCAAGCAGCCAAGGTAATTACCATCCAGCAGGGTCCAATTGTTTTCAATTAAAAGCTTTACTGCAGTCTTTAGTTTTTAATACCATTGTGGCCATCTGCTTTCACTGAAGATCTACCAGCCAGAAGCCCAGGCCACGTCTTATTGCCATTAACTCCTAAGAACTGTTTTCCTCCAAAATGAAAAAACTCAATAGTCCAGGGAAAATATGGGACTAGCCCAGCACATCTTTGGTGACCTCAGGAAAGATAGATTATAGAGCTCTAGAAGGTCACTTCTCAGAAAGAAAGCACTTCTTCTTCCTGCCTGAAGTACTAGGTAATTGACTTAATTCTCTGCTTCACTTCAAAAGGGGATGCTCAGCTCTAACTACTCCAGTTCCCATTTCCCACCCAGTTCAAGCTTCCATAGCTCTAGTATAAAAAGTCTTCAAACTGCAATTTCATCAGACATATTGTTTTGGTAGCAATAGATTCCATTTTTGATATCTGATATCAGTCCAATGCTGCATAGATCACTATCACCCAAAATCTAGGTGGGGTAATTGTAAAGAGCCATTCGGGTTACCTAATGGATGCTGTGATAGAAGGTATTTTAACTCTTTTCATAACTCAGAGCCTGGACTCCATTTCTAAAGTCACGTTGTCAGAAATTAATGGAGGTGTTTTATAAACATAGAAGGTGTGATAGCCCAAGGGCTAGATTTAGAGTTTCCAGCACAAATGTAGCCTGCTCCTGCTAGTTTATGCTGTAAATTGGCTCCATAAAAACCATTTGCACAGCTTGATTCCCCTTACCTCCTCTACAGCAGTTCTTCTGCAGCTCCAGGTGGTCATGGTTCAAGTCCCAGAGAGGAATACCTTCCCCAACAAATAAAGGCAAAGCCTTGCAAAGAAAAATCATTGGGCCCTCCCAATCCCTTTCCCCTTGTCTTTTCTCTGCATGTTTCTTAGACTGGGAGTCTGAAGGAGCAGCTGCCATCTTGTGACCATGAGTCAGCAAGCATGAGGACAAAGGCACACATACTAAGGATGGTTGAGCAGAAATTCAGAAGGAATCTGAATCTTGAATGCCACAGGGCCAGCCTTAGACTGCTGGCACCCAGACTTCTGAAATGCGAGGCATAAAAATCACAAGCTGCTTTCAGACCCATCGATAAGATTTGCTATTATTTAGGAGAAAATGCATTCCTAACTAACAGAGTAATCAAATCAAGAAAACAGTCACAAAAGGATCAGAGGAAACCAGAGTTACCCTCCCTCCTGGGTCTGGACAAGAAAGTGTTTTCATTATGAAGCAGCAAATCTAATCTCTTAATTCTCAAAATTACAAGGAAAAAAGTCTTGAAGGAATTAGCCACACTGAAAGAATTTTGAATGCAAAATCAAAAATCCATGTATAATAGTTGTTCCTGTCCTCCAAATATTTCTGACTTTCCTCCTTTCAGGACATGATAAGTTTATGCTTCTGTGCCTCTTTTGACATGAGGCAAAACCATACGATTTTTTAAAATTTTTTTATTTTTGGCCAATGAAATGAGAACCCAAATGAAGGGTCATTCCCCAGCTGCAGCTTCAAGATCATTGTTCACTTTGCCAGGTACTCTTTCTCTAATTGAGGTGATGGGAAGCCCAGGTCAAAATGAAGCATCTTGTCAACCTCAAAGGTCCACCACAAGAAATGTCTCCTGCTGACCCACATTGGGCAACACTGCTTGAAGTGAAGACTAAATCTAGGTCAGAGAAGTCAGAGTTGTTTGTTACAGCAACATACCCATTCTAGGGACTGCTGCCTCACCCTAACAAACAACCTCTAGATAATGTAGGAATATCAAGTTGGAGAAAAGGACCTATGAAAAGACCGGAATTCTTGCGAAGGAATTTTTAAGCAGATATGCCAATGAATGTCTTGAAAAGTGAAGGATAAGAGCAGTAGTTCCCAAACAATGCTACATGTTACATTCACTTGGGGAGCTTGTAATAACCCAATGCCTAATGGGTTATTACAACACCCTCAACACCCTCATACAAATTAAATCAGAATGACTGAGGGCAGGGACCATGTATCAGCAATTATAAAGATGTCCAAAGAATTCCAATGTACAAGAAATTTTGGGAACCATTCAAAGTCCTTTCTCTAATTAAAACAACAACAACAACAAAAAAAACATTTTTTTAGTAAATATGAAAGTGTTTATTTCAAGGAATGACTGGCCATTGAGAAGGAAGCAATCAAGCCAAAGAGCTTTCTGGAAGAGCAAATCACAGTCTATCCACATGGTCCAGAGTAGAAAGGGAGAGAGGCCCCCTCCCCACACCTGCTGTAACGCCAGCTTAGTACATCTCTAAAGGGACCCCACTGCGTGACTCCGATTACCTAGCATCATCTCAGAGTCAACTTTTCAACAAAATACCACAGCCTCTTTCTCAAGGACTCACATATTGCCCATGAGCCCTGGGATCACTTTTATCAGTGAGCTTCCCAAACGCACACACACATCTCCTCCGGTGCTTTATCATCTGAGAGTCCCAGTGCTTTCCACACAGTGCTGGGTCTCAATCTGGGCCTCAGGAGAGACCAGAGCAAGCCACGCTCTGCAGTCAGTAGTTGGCCCTGGATACAAAGAGCTGCCCCAGTCTGCAGTTTGCCTCTGCCTTCATGCAGAAATGACACACTAGAAATCTCATTGTATTGAATTGTTCTTTCTAGACAAGAACAAAGTAATAAAGTAGGTATTAAGTTCTTCACACACAGTTTGCCCCCAAAATACCCCCAAACTATTTTTTATAAAGCTTATGGCAAACCCGAGGAAAGCCAGCTCAACCTGGAAAAGTCAGGGCAACCCAAGCAAAACAAGCCCCAGGAGCCCTTGAGATGCCTGTTTCTCATGAACCTAAATACGAAGCCCCAAGCATGCCAGTCCTCTGTCCTCCATCTATCTGCCTTCCCACCCCCATGCCCAGCAGGCTTTCCTATTAGGCCTTTGGAGTTATTTAGGACGCTGTGCACGTAGCATAGCAATCAGATGCTTTCTCCTCAGATGGCTTGGCTAATGGCCACTTCCTGTGGTTGTCAAATGAAAAAAGAAAAACTAGCATATCCCCAGTGACTTATTGTATCACTTCCCGTATCTGACTATCTGGCAGCCGGTATAATTTAACATCACTCGTAAATTAAGAGCCTCTTGCAAGGGTGCCACAGCTGAGCCCTCCACCCCGTTTTGCTGATTATAAAGAAA
Source organism: Vulpes vulpes (assembly GCF_048418805.1). Classification (NCBI taxonomy): domain Eukaryota; kingdom Metazoa; phylum Chordata; class Mammalia; order Carnivora; family Canidae; genus Vulpes; species Vulpes vulpes. Next base: position 69,712,203 of record NC_132780.1, read on the forward strand.
CCTTGCCAGGACTTCCATTATGAATAGTCATTTCCTAAAATGTAACTCCAACAACACTGACATCTAATCATATATTAAATGAATGAATAGATGTTATATATCCACCCTGTATACCTCTGAGCTCATTCTGAAGATTAAAATGACTGCCTCTAATGTTTTGCCAGCCCACGCTGTGCCCATGATGTCAGCTCTCACCATGACCCCCCTTGAGGCCTTCTTTTTCACACCCTGCCAGGCCTCCAGCCTCTGGGCCATCGCCCACACTGCTTCTTATCTCTTGGCTTGCCTGGTTTCCCCTTGCCTCACTGCCCAGCCTGTGAGAAGTCACGGTGAGCTCAAATTCTTGCACATCACCTGACTTCTCCAGTGCCCCATGGTGCTGGAGCTGGACAACTCCATGAGTGCCCCTTCAGTCTCCCCAGGGCAGGTGCACAGGTAGGACAGGCTCCCTAGGGCAGGTGAACAAGTAGGGTAGGCCACATAGCTTTGTGCTACAAGCTCATCATCACCGCATTAATGCTAGTGGAGATTCCCTTTCTAGCACTACTGATACTTGGGGAAAGGACTCTCACTGCAGTAAGTGGTTTTATGTTTGTTTCTGTCTTGTTTTGTTTGGTTATTTTGTCTCCTCAGTGTAGAATCATGAATGGACACCACATTTGGAGTTCAATGGTCCAATTTTCATGCCAGCTTTGTTTCGTGCAGTGTGGCCCCAGAGTCCTTGTGGGAAGTGAGCTGGGTTTTGGCAAATCCCAATCTCTCTGACCCTCATTTTCCCCATCTGTAAAATGGGAACAATACCAAAACCTATACTAACAGGATCATAGTGAGGATCAGTGAGATATATATGTGAAAAAGCCTTACAAAATGAAAATATATTTCTGTCATTTCTGCTAGAAATAGTGAGAGTGGACTAACCAACCCAGTTTCAATCATGACTTCACTATTTATGAGCCACTTTTCTCCAACAAGGTACTCCACACCTCAGGGTCTTCACCCAACTCATGGCTCATTCCCATTTTTTGTGCAGATTAAAATGAGATGATACAAAATACACACAACAATACTTGGCAAAAAAGTAAAAGCTCAGCAAACAACAATTGCTTTTATTTTTATTATATTATTATTATTATTTATTATTATTATTATTATTATTATTATTATTTAAATAGGACAAGCAGCTCAAAGACTTGTCCGAGAAGAATAAATGAGGTGCTACTTTTTGGATTTTATGAGTCTCAGAAAGATCAGCGAAGCAGGATTTTCACATTTCTAAAATGACTTTGATTCAGAAATAAAGACCAATGCTTGATAGTTCCAGAATATCGTCTAACGAATTTGGGAACTCTGAAAAAAAAAAATATGAGAACAGCTGACACACTACAGCTTAAATGTAATCAGCCATTGAAATTGCTCTGCAATTTGTTTCAGTGTTTTTCTGTGGATTGCTTTTTTTAACCATACATGTGTCCTAAATATATAATTATATGGCAGGATATAATAGCTCGTTTAGAGTTATTGAGGTCTATTATATAATCCAATAGGACCGTGGGGCGGGGCTTGGAGAAGAGCAGTAGTGATTAACTCGAATGAGTATCAACCATGAGCACGGCTAGATGTTAATAGATGGTCTTAGTTTGGATTTTCTTCTTGCCTTTGCCAGTTTCCCCCAAGACAGATTGCTTTTGTGCCCAAAACTGCATTGTTTTAAATCAACGTTACGTATTTGTTCAAAAGATCAAAGAAGACTGTAGGTAAAATTTTTTCAGGGCAGAATATAAGTGTATGTCTCTATGTGTGTGTGTGTGTCAATGTGTGTGCATGTCTGTGTGTCTGTCTGAAGCATATGTGTTCCAAAATGTGTGTCTTGGACGTAGCAGACATTCAATTTTTTGAGGAATAAATAAATAACCCAAATTACCCACTCCCCGTCCCCTCCCCTCCACCCCCCATCACCACCACCAGACACCTTTCTCTTGCACCAATCCATGAAATGTGCGCATGTGTGATCACTAGACCAGACAGGAAAACATCCTTTTTCTACCACCCTGACTTGGGTTTTAAATAGAATTGGTCAGAGCCATGATCCTCTAGTAGAGTTAATCACCTTGTCAATATATCCCTGTTGATTAACTGATGGATTCAATGCAGGTTCTTTTTCAATTTCCATTTCTATTGGATAGTTTCTCTCCCTTCAAGACAAATTAGTCAGGGCATTAGAGACCATATAATCAAAATCCACTGCTTAATTTGTTTTTAATCCCAAGAAAAAACAGGACTAATGAAGACTCCAGTATGCCTTAAACAACTGACTCCTAATGGTCATGGTCACGGCCAGAAGTACTTGAAGCCATCATTCTCCTGGGCTTCTCTGAGTGCTCTCAGGTTCAGTCATTGGCAAGGCATCTAGTCTGCTAATCCAAGCCAATTCAAACTGATCTGGTTGATCTTTAACTTCCTGCAACTTAAAGTTTGTGAAAAAACACATTTCATCCAAAATACATTCATCTACCTAAGGGACGGCCCCATTACTTCAACAGAAAAGCATCACCCGCAGAGGCCAGTGGAGCTCATGGATGGACACTTGTGTTTGGGTCAAAATGTGGCATTGGCTGCTCCAGAAGATCTGTATTTGCTGCCACTGAGAGAACTTTCTCATCAGGCCCAGTTCTCACTTTCCAAAGATTCAAATCTCCCCAAGACTTTACGTCTGTCTTCTCTATGAAATTTATAGGAATCTTCTGGGCCTCCCAGGTATCTGTGACCAACCAAAGGCTAGAGCAACCACTACAGGATGTCATGTTGGGTTTTGTACTCTAAGTAATGTCAGCCTAACATGTAATTTTCAAGATTCCTTATTCAGGGTACAATGCAGGGCCAGTCCTGGCCCAATACTCCTGGCCACTTAGCACCCATTGTCCCCCAGAAACCTGGGCAACCACTGCATGGTCTACTGGTCAGGGATTTCAGCTTTTTTCTTGTCCTTGGAAAGGAGCCAACCCACTACCAAGAAGAGGTATGGGGGTCTAAGTCTGGCAGAAGCAACCAGGAACAATGAGGGACAGAGGGCACTGTGTGGGGCCACATGTATGGGAGACAATGTTTGTTTCCACTGTACAGGAAACAGTAAAGTAGGAGAGGATGTCTGTGTCAAACCAGTAGTAGGGGTCTCGGGGTACAAAGGGGCTGAGATGGACTCATATGAGAGCTCAGCAAAGGGAGCAAGTTCAAAGGAGCAAGGGAACATGGAAGGAAAATGTTCTGGTGAAAAAGACTGTTGAGCCTTCAAAGTCTTTTAATGTTGCTCTCAAAATACCCCAAGGTTGATTTGACTCCAATTGGCATTCAGCTGTCACCCTATCCCCATGGTGGCACTTCGACAAAACCCTCCATACCCTCCTCCAACCATTTCTTGCTTTACTCATGCACTCAATGTCCCTCACTTCTCTCCAAAATAAACCCTCTGCTCCAGCCAGAGCTGGCTGCTTCTCTCTGACAGCTGAACTCTGCTCATGCTCCCACGAGTCAGTAGGGTTGGCAGGACAAGCTGCTGCAGACTTTTTATGATTCGTCTTCATGACCCATCCAGACCAGCTTGTCACCCAAGAAGAACTAACCATCAGAGCTGGGTGACCAAACGGTTTTGGATGCCACTACACAAACCCTTACTCCCCACAACAAGCCTCCTTGACTTTGTTTTGCAGTTTTCTCTGCCAGGAGCACCCTCCCCTTCTTTCCTCCACTAGACAAAAATCTTACCATCTCCCAAGCCCCAGCTCAGATCCCACCTCCTCCGGGAAGCCTTCTCTGCTCAGCCCAACCAGATGGGATTGCTCATTCCCATGAATTCCTACAAGCCCTACTGATTAGAAAAAGGGAACTTTCAGCTTAGCCAATAATACCAGAGCCCCTACTGTGAGATGGATGCTCTTCTAAGTGCTTTGCAGTAGAACTAATTTAATCCTCAGTGTCAGTACTGCTAATCCCTTCCATTCACAGTTGAGGAAAGTGAGGCACAAACAGGACAGTTAACATGTCCAAGGTCACACCAATAAGTAGCCAAGCTGGGATCAAATCCCAGCACAGTGGCCCTTGAGTTTGCATTCTGTATCCCCATCTGCACTGCCTCTGAGACTGCTCTCCTGTTTCCCTCTTTCAGTGGACACTCATCCAGCATAGCTCTGCTTCAGCTCTGGGTTCTGCTGCTTTATGTGCCCTTGGCATCACTCCAACAGACTGTCAGGTCCCTGAGGGCGGCCACCATGACTCAGACTTCACAGAATGGACAGACAAGAATCCGTGCCCTCCCATGGGGGACAACTGGGGGTGCTGCTCAGGCCCTCACTGTTTCACTTTAAATCCACAGCATAACCAATATTTCTGATTAGGTTTTCCTCACACGTGTGCCCCCTGAGGCCAGGAGCTCCAGTGAAATGGCCCAGGAGCATGAGATCTGTATCTTATAGCAAGGGAACAGTGTGAGCTGCTAGTGGACAGTGGATTTCAACCCTTTGCCCACATATTTTCTTCCTGGCTCACAGGCCGTCCACCTGAACCAATGAAAGAATTTCTGGGTTGGGAGACATTTCCATTCTGAGAGGAAAGTCAATCTGCACAAGAATACAGACTCAGCCACGTCTGGTATTATTGGCTAATCAGACTCAGCCATGTACAGGCTAAAGCCCATCAGCCAGGGCCGAGGCCCAAAGTAAGTGGTGGAACCCCTGTACCCCGACGTCTCTGAGGTCTGTGGATGTACAACGTTGGGTTGTTGGCATCAGGGCCTAGTCCCTGAGCAGGACTGAGCAGCTCTGGGAACCCTAGTTGTCTGCACACAACAGCAGGGGAATCACAGTGCATGGGCTTGTGAACCCAAGAGACGAGCCCAGGTGGGACACACAGCAAGGTCACAGTGAGGCGGCACAGCCCCTCTGTGAGCACTCAGGGTTAGGGAATTTTGTCCCGCAACTGATTCTACCAAATTTACCAATTACCTCCACTTACCAAATTTCATTTGATCCCATCAGAAACATAGCAAGAAATAGGCATTATGAATCAAAGACCATTCCCCTTCTTGCCCCCCACAGGCCAGACTTCTCCTTTGACCTCTACTTGACATTTGCTTCATGATTTAATTTACTTTTTCCTATTCACCTTTCTCTGTCTTGTTTACCTGGATCCCAATTGGATTGAGCAGCTGAATTTTCATTACTCAAGTCAGAGGTCTAAGGAAAGTATATGAGCTTTGAATTCCTGCCAGCAGGGCCATATCTGTTCCAGTTCATTCGCCATAAAATCATGAATCAGCCTGACCCACACTGACTTGCTCCAGTTACAACAGGCATTAGCAATGGGGAGAAGATTCAGAGATATGGAAAGGAGCTAATTTTCCTGGCTCAGCTTCATTCACCTTCAAGGACAAATGCAGATCTGCATCCAGCTTCTCTTGGCCCAAACCCCGTTAGAACCAGAACCAAGGAGTCCTCTCATACCCTCATTGAGACCCAGAGAGAAAGTGTTGGTGGAACTGCAGCTAGACCAGTATGTCCCTTTATCTCTAATGACTCTTCTCAAACCCCCTCAATCTGCTCTGCCCCTGTATGTTGAATACAGTTTCAACATACATCCCCACTGAAGCACCCACCCCTTCACCTTCCCAATGCCTCCCTGTCACCAGGGCTTGAGGCTGATTGGGCTGCCATCCACTGAGACACGTCTGCTCATGCCCTTTTTAGCAAAGCCGTATATGAGAGAGAAGAGCCAGCAATGGAAGGGGAATAGCTCCCCCTCCGCAGCCTGAAACCTCAGCTGGCTGGGAGTCAGGTCATCCACCATGTTGCAGGTTTGAAAATGCCCAAACCTTCTGTGACCCGAGGTGAAGCAGAGATAATAGGTGGCTCCATAGAAGGAGAGTCTCGGTGCAAGAAGAGATTGTTATCCCAACCCCGTTTCAATTACCTTTCTCTAAGAGTCCTTGGGCAAAACAGGGTAGCCAGACTAGCAGGCAAAATCAGAAGAAGGGCGCTGCCATGCCCACTTTGTTCCGATGCCCTTGAGGGCTCAGGGTGGCAAGGAGGACAAGCAGGAATTTCAAGCTGAAAACTGTCCAGATGAGATCCCTCGCTGTCACCTTATACATGGAACTGGGAAGAACAAACATACTTGTAAGTTTGTGAGTGACTTACACCACCAAAGAGACACACTGGCCTGCAAAACCCTGACTGTTTAACCAGCTTGAAATCCGTAAGTCTTCAAACCTGCAGGAATTGGGATATAAAGCCATTAGTCCCAGAAAAGGGCATGGTGTGCAGTATCCACTGTACATGTGCTTATGGAGGATGCTAGGGAAGGACAAACCTCCCAGAGAGCCCAGAGGACAAGGGAGCTATTTATGCCCAGAAAGCACAACCAGCTATGTCCAGGAGGCAACCAACACTTGGTCTCCAGCAGCATCTGAGCATCACAAGGCATGAGTAATTCCTGTAGGTTTCTTCTTTCTTCCTTTTTTCCAGTGGGAGTTTTTGCTGAGGTTACTCTGCTTGTATATCCTGCCTATAGAGGGCATTAAGTGATAGGACAAGAGGGAACTTTGAGCTGGATGCAGGAAGTGGATTACAGACATTTCCCATTCTTAAGAAGGTGCAAAATTCTCTCTTTGAGGGGGAAAAAGAAAGGGTGTCAATGTTTGGGTCATCAGAAGTGAGAATTGTGGCAGAGACTCTTAGATGCCACCTAATATGTATTCTCTTTTTCTCCTACAGATATAGAACCCACAATTCTTAGGTAGGAGCATGACCCAAGAATAAAGAGCACACCTCCCAGCCCCTGTAGCTGTGGCCAGGTAACTAAGCTCTCGCCAAGAGTATGAAAACAGAAATGATGTATGAAACCCATAATTTGTATCCCCTCTTTCCCCATCACAACCTCCCCAAGAGCTAGATTACAGACACTTGTGGTGAAATATGGTGGAACACTGTCGATCTTGCAAAAGAGAGCATCACTTTAGAGACAGAGCTATGGGGTAGAAGGAACCTAGGGGCCTGATACCTCAGTGCTGTGGCAATAGCCCTGGACCATATTTATGATGTGTCCTAATATGGGAGAGGAGCAACTTGTATATGCTACTGTCTCTTACTCCAGCAGCCAATCTTGTTCCATGTAATGGAGTATGAAAGAGAAAATTGACTAAATCTCCCAAGAGAGATAGGGAGAGAAAGGAAGAGAAAGAGGGAATGGAGGGGAGGACACAAGATCCAATATCCAAATAATAAAAGTTCCAGAAAAGACAGAACAGAAAATAGAGGAAAGGAAATCATCAACAAGATAATTCAAGAAAACTTTGTCAAAAAATGGACACATATTTACAAAGTGAAAGGACTCTTTCAATGCCCAACACCATGGTGAAAATAGATTCACCCAAAGGCACATCAGCATAACATTACATCCCTAGAGACAAAGAAAATTTCCCATAACCTTTCAGGAAGAAAAGAAAAAAACAGGTATCACAGGAAGGATCGAAAAATCAAAATGTGAAACTTCTCACTAGTAATATTGTTAGCTGAAGCAAATATTTCACAATTTTAATGGAAAATCATTTCTAACCTAGAATCTGGTAGCCAGCCAGAGTAGTAATCAAGTATGAGGGTGGAACAAAGATTTTCAGACAAGCCAGTGCTGTGAAAATGCACCTCCTACTAGTGCAAATTCAGCAAGTAGCAGGAGGATGTTCTCCAACAAATAAGGATAGAAGTGAAAAAGCAGAAGACACAGACATGGTTCTAAGAAATCTCAGGTCCAGAACAAGAAAGAGGCAGAGTAATCTCCAAAAGCCAACAAAGAGCAACTCAAAAACTAGCTTTGTGGCTGAACTGGGAGGACATCAGTCTGGACTGGAATGTTCAGAAGTCTCTCAAGCTTTGCTGAAGACAAAGTGGATGAACTACCCAATGGGTCTGGGAGAGTGAAAGATCTATACCAGTGGGGGAGAGTTTGGGCTCTGTTGGCAATAAGGACATAGAATAGGAAGCAAATGCAAGAACTAGAGCCTGAGGCTGTGTGTGCATGTATGTGGTGGGCTTGGACTGGGTGGGGAGAGTGTGTAAAAAAAAAATAAATAAATCTTCATCCTCCAGAGCAGAAAGCCAAGAAATAATGTCTAACGTTAAAATAAAATGATAAATAATAATGTAAGCATTTTTTTAAAAAGAAAGAAACAAAAATCAATGGCAAAAGAATCAATTATAAGACGAACTAGGGGTGGTGGAAGGGGAGGAGGGTGGGTGTTGGAGGGGAATGGGTGACCGGCACTGAGGTGGACACTTGACGGGATGAGCACTGGGTGTTTTTCTGTATGTTGGTAAATTGAACACCAATAAAAATTAATTTAAATAAATAAATAAATAAATAAATAAATAAATAAATAAATAAAAAACTTGGAAGAAGGTGTTTCTGGGGAAAGGAAAATGAGAAGGACGTAGTTCTGTTCAATTCTATGCATACATACAATTCTGGTTATTTTAAAAATAGAAAAAATAGAAAAAAAATAGAAAAGAAGAAAAAGGGAGAGAGGGAAGAAGAAAGGAAGAGAAGGAAAGATGGGAGAAAGGGAGAGAAGAAAAGTAGTATGAGGCACAGGTAGAGAGGTGGAAGAGGCAGGCCAGGTAGCACATAAGCCCTCCCACCAACCCCACAAGACTCGCAGCAGACCCCAGATGCCACAGCAGGGCATGGGAGGGGACAGTGAGGGACAGGTAGATGCAGGGGGTGGGAAATCAACATCCAGCATCTCATCCAGGTGAGAAGAGGTCCCGTCCAAGAAGCCAACTCAAGATATAGACAAGGGGTCACCAGATAAAAGCTTGGAGGAAGTCAAACATCTCTGAATAACTTTCAGACTTTTGTTTGGTTCCACCTGCTTATGAGCGCTTCGTTTTCAGTCTGATGCTTTGGCCTTAAAGGTAAACAGTTCACTTTAAAAAAAAATGGGACAGGGATCCCTGGGTGGCGCAGTGGTTTGGCGCCTGCCTTTGGCCCAGGGCACGATCCTGGAGGCCCGGGATCGAATCCCACATCGGGCTCCCGGTGCATGGAGCCTGCTTCTCCCTCTGCCTGTGTCTCTGCCTCTCTCTCTCTCTCTCTCTTTGTGTGACTATCATAAATAAATTTTTTAAAAAAATTAAAAAAAATGGGACAAACATGAAAACATATTCAAACATATACTCCCAAGAGTTACTGAAATTTCCAATGAAGAGTGAGTCAGTCAAGAAAATCCTATCTTGGCCCCTGTTTTCATTCGTTTCAAAGTTCCTTCAGGGGAATAAGAAAAAGAAATTTTCTGAAAAGGAAAAGAAAGTATGTTACTGGTTAGTGTGCCGTTTTAATTAATGTTAACTTTAATTAATAACGCATTAAATGTTCAAAAATGGGATTGAAGAGAGGACTACTTATTTATATTCAAAGGTAAATTACCAGAAACACCATTCTTTAAAGTAGCATCTGTTTTGTGACAGTTCATTTTTATTTAATAAACTTTATACATTTTTCAAGGGAGAAAGCTAAGATTCTATTATATTCTTCTGCTGTGACAGAACCTTGTGACATAAGAAAATAAGCTTTGGGAAGATATATCTAAAGTAAATGAGACAAAGGATTCAATGAGATTTTTTTCATTGTTCTGCATTTGTACAGATGACAGCGAGTAATTCTTGAAATTATATGTTTCCTCTTTAACACACTAAGCTGCAAAGGGTCGGAACTCACTGTATCAGAAGCTGTAAATCAGGATGGACTTTTTACATCCACAGGGATAGCGCTGAGAGCCACCAATAAACAAGGCAAGGACAGCCATCGATAGGCATTCCTGGGCTGCCAGTCACACAACTCTTGAGTAGGCAATAACATGTACTAAGAGAAATAAGAAATGCTGTCCTGTTCACAGACTCACACTCAGGGAGACATGCACAAGCTCTGTTACTACGTTAGTGATAAGGATGCTACTTTCAACACCTATCAAACAGGACTTGAATTCAAGTTTATAATAAGATTCAATATTAATTCCTAAAATACCAGAAGTGTTTAAAGAAAAATTCAAGAATGGCTTTTGAGTGTTATAAAAAATTTCCTCATGAATAATGATATAGCTATTCCTTTGGACTTATGAAAAAAATAAATTATATTACTAGATGTCCTAATACAAAGTCATTTTGTATTCTTGGAACAAACCCCATTTCATTAGGATTATGTTTTAAAGATGCCCTATTGATATGACTCAACATATTTCTATTCATAAGTAAGATTCATCTGTAGTTGTTGCTTGTGCTACTGTTGTTTTTATTGATGTGCCATTTTTTTCTATCAAGGCTATGCTCCCTTCATAAAATAGATTGGAAAATTTTCCATCCCACTCTGCTCTGAAACACTTTAATTGGTTAGCAATTACCCATATAAACTCGTGATGGTATTATAGAATTGGTCCATAAAACTATGTAAGCACTTTGGAAAGCAGTCCTTCTGTTGTTTTAGTCACGTTTTCCACTATTTCTTGGTTTTTTGTCTATTTAGATATTCTAATTTTATTATTTTATCAAGTCAATTATTTTTTTAATTTTTATTTTTCTAGAAAGTCATCCATTTTATCTAGGTTTTTTTAAAACTCTTTATCAAAAAGACATACATACCATATGTATAGTCACAGTTGTCCAGAGAAACAGATCCAGTGAAATATATAGTTATAAAGAGGTTTATTTTAACGAATTGGCTCATGCAATTGTGGGAGCTGGCAAAACTGAAATCCACAGGGGGTAACCACAGGAAACCTCAGTCTTTGATCCCAAAGCCTTCAACTGATTGGATGAGGCCCACTCACAATAACAAGGATTATCTTCTTTGGGGCTCCCAGGTGGCTCAGTCAGTTAAGCATCTACCTTTGGCTCAGGTCATGATCCTGGGGTCCTGGGATGGAGTCTCACATCAGGCTCCTTGCTCAGCAGGGAGCTTGCTTCTTGCTCTCCCTCTGCCTACCACTCCCACCACTTGTGTTCTTTCTCTCTCAAATAAATATATAAAATCTTTTTTTAAAAAAAAAAAAAAAGGATAATCTCGTTATAGTCAACTGACTATAAATGTTAATCACATCTACAAAATACCCTTCATAGCAACATCTAGACTAGTGTTTGACTGAACCATTGGGCACTATAGTTAACATAAAACTAACCATCACACCATGTACCAATTCTAAGATACATGTTCTTTCCTTGTCTTACCTTGGCAATAATTGGGGTACTATTCCAGCCCATAAAGTATGTCATATGAAGATCTGCCAGCTTTGAATGAGAGCTGGATCAAGAAAGGGCTCAGGTCATGTCTGTGATACAAGCAGCTCTACCACTTAAGCCATACAGTCTGGCAAACTCTAGAGTATTAAAGGTACTGAGGAAGAAAAGATATGATGTAGAGTTTGGGGCAAACCCAATGGGAAAGTCACAGTGTAGTCTTCTGGAGTTCTGGAGTGAAGGCATGCCACCTGCAGCAGAGAATCATACATCTTTAGAAAAACAAATTCCCATGTGCTATGGAGCCCTGGCAGAAACAGAATGCCCAACCATGGGCACCAAGCAACCATGTGACCAGACTACCTATGATGAGCTGGGACCTTTCACATCTACCAAGTTATAAGCCTAAGCAGGCCCAGCAACAATCCATTGTAAGACAGAAGTAGTATGCCTAGGTTCACGCAAGAGCAGACCCAGAGAGATAAGCAAGCTGCAGGAGTTGGGAGCCCAGACCTCAACAACATCCACTATTGTTACACCAGCTCCTGTTTCTCAGTTCATGTAGTATGGCCATAGGTAGTGATTCTGTTTTACCAGGAGGAAAAGTTTACTTTATGAATGAGTAAGCTAGGTATGTGGATGTGTGACAATAATCAAGGGTATCTTTGAAATATATCATTGATGGAAAACCTTCCCAATGGGTAGAACTTTGGGTAATGCACTTGATTATGCCTTTTAGGTAGCAAGAAAAGTGCCCTGATATTAGACTATAAATGAACCTTTGGGCAGGTTGTAAATGTCTTGCCTAGTTAGTTAGGGACCCGGAAAGGAAAACAGTTGAAAGATGAGGGACAAAGAAATCTGAGCTAGAGGCATACAGAAATTTGAGAGTGGGCACAGTGTGAAAAGATATTTGTGTCATATGTTGATGCCCACCAGAAATTATTCACATTGAAGGGGTGAGTAGTCAAAATGATAGGGCAGTTGACATCAGCCAACCTCCATCATTGGGTACGTATATGGCATGATGAGCATTAGGACATATCCGTCACAGTGGAAGCGATGAAGACTACCCATGGACCTAACTGCCTCAAGCCTCCCTGGGACTGCTGTTGTTACTATTATCACTGCATTTCTCACCTGTGAGGAAGAGAGATCAATCTTGAGCCCCTAGAATGGTGCCATCCTTGGAGGAGACTAGCTCTCTACCTGGAGGCAAGCTGGCTACACCAAATTCCTTCCATCCTTCAAGGGCCAGTGATTATGTGTCACAGAAATAAACATGTATTCACAGTATGGCTTTGCCTTTTTCTGCTTGCAGGGTCTTAGACAGAACCACTAATTAAAGGTTGACATAAGTCTTTGTCCTATAGGTTCAGGACTCCATATACCATTGCCTCAGAACACCAGGCTCACTCTATAACAAAAGTGGTATGGGAGTGGGTCCATTATCATCAGACCTACTTGTGGTAAAGTGTATAATACTCGCAGGAAATTGCTGGACAGATGACGTATTGAAACAGCCTGCTGGAGGCATAGGGGAAGTGCCAGCTCAGAAGGAAAAACCCCCAATGATAAATTGCCATTCTCCAGCATGCAACATATACATGGAATCAAAGTCCTTTGCCTGTCATTGTGTCCCCATTAGGAATGCATGAGTCCAGAAACCAAGAAGTAGAAAGAGAAGAAACCACATCATCACTGAAAGAGGGCCTCACAGGAAATCCTGGCCACAGCAGAGGGACATTCTGGGAAAAGATTAAGCAACCATAACCCCACATACAAAAGAAACACTGGTCCCAACACTAGGGAGAATGGGACAAAGAATAGTGACCTAGTGACCCACATCAGGCATGCCATCCCCTCATCCCTTCAAAGGCAGGCTTACAAATAAGATGGCACTCATTTATGTCAGAAAGCAGAGAACTTCAGGGCCTGCCACCCTAAAACATGTTCATGTTTCATTTTACCTCTGAAACAGAAATCACCCCTTATTATCTATTGTTTATTGGTTGTTTAGAAAAATTAAGATATGAATGATTTAGACAGAGCTCCTTTTCTTCTTTTGCCATAATCTAGGGTCGTGTTTAAAAAATATAAATAAATCCCTCCCATCTAAAGCTAAATGGATGAACATCCAAAAGAAAGCCCTATTCTTCAGATGCAAGTGGTGCAACTCAGATATTTCATTTTAGCTCAACACTGTTGGTTTGGAAGTGATGATGCCTGAGCATGTGGCCTGGTGAGGAGGAGAGACACAGATGTTTCCTTTGGGGCAGGAAGAGACATGGGAAGACAAGGCAGGAACCACTCCCAGGACACTATCACTTTAGAAAAGATAAACAACAAGGTGTAGGAGGAGGAGTCCAGGATTGAAGCTTTTCAAGAATCCTGAGGTAAGGGGGCAGCCCTCCTGGCGTTGGTGACCCCGAAAGGGCCCCCAAGAGGCTGACTGCCCTTCAGGGCATGCCCTCCCACCCCTCCCACTTGAGTCCCAGCACAGTTCCTGCCATCAGTTCCTCTGCTGGGCACTGGTGGCTCTCAGTCATGGCCGCACACTAGATCGACTTGGGGAGCATCCATTAGCCAACTAAATCAGGATACACAAGATTGTGTGCTGTTAAGACAGTTCCCCAGGTGATTCACGCAACAGCCAGGTTTGGAATCTCTTGTGGCTCCCCTTTTACTGCCCTGTTGCCCACTGTTCTGGAAATGAGTTGCTGGCTGCTGAACTTAGGCTAAAGAGAGATCACACCTCGGCTCAGTCTTCGCCTCCCCACGCTAATGAGCTCTGGTCCCCTCAAGCAGTCCAGTTCTTAAATTCTAGCCCACATCAGAATGACCTGGAGAGCTCATTAAAGCACAGACCGCTGGGCTCCACCCTTGGCTTTCTGATTGAGGGTCCCTGGGGCAAATTTGCACTCCCTAACAAGTTGGGGGGCAGGTGGGGGGGGGATGCTGACGCTGCTGGTTTGGGGACCACACTTCAACAAACACTTTAACCTCTGCTGGTGGTTCTTATTTTCCAAATTTAGACCACCTTTGTGACCTTCTTCTGACCTCTATCCCGGACTCTTCTATGAAAAGCCCTATTTGCAAAGCATGTTTTCCACAGACTGCCCAGCACAGAGCATAAAAGAAGGATTACTTTGCAGTTTTGCTGTGTCAGCCTGCTTTGAATATCCCTTCATGCTGGGCCTGCTTTAGCTTCCACACTGTCGATGATTCATGGTCAGCTTTCATCTACCATGACCCTGGGTCACATCACGCAACATCCTTCTTCCACAGAACATCCTTCTCCACCTTGCACACGAGACCTGAGGATGACACACACAAACAATTCCTAAGTGTGTTCCTGCAAGAAAAAGAATTTTTGTATATTTTCCTACTAAGGCACTCATTTTATGCATAACTATAATGAAAAATATGAAACACACTATTTCCAAACAAGGTAGAAAAATAAACGAGTACTGATCTCTTGAATTGCAGTGAATTGAAATCGATTGTTTGGAATCCATTAGTTGACTCCCCATACACCAATGTTTCCATCTTATTTTCTTTGCTTGCATAGGAAGGTCTACATTTTCACAAAATTGAGCCTCTAACTATATTCCAAGTGGCAAGTTGATCCTTCCAGCTTCAGTAAAGCAGTACCAGGGCAGTTTGGGCTCTGCTTTGAATTTAACATAACTTGTTCTCGCTGATCCATTTCTCAAATTCTGTTCTCCTGCCTCTCAGATTTTGAACTGCTTTGCAAGCTGCTTTCCCCTATGGGATGGCTAAAGCCAGTCCTGGATGCTAAGTTTTGTGCTTCAAAAGGCCACAACCTATCCAACATACACTGGAGGGCGTTTTGCTGTTTGTAGGGGGGTGGTTCTCACAGAGATGATGGGAACCTCCTGTGTGTGGACCTTATTGGAAGACTTGCATGTCCTCACCCAATCACGGGTGCTTTTGGAATGTTAGTGGTGACTCCTTACTCCTCTGCCTGGCCCAAGGAGGCTCCAGCTCAGAGGAAATAGATGAGAAAGAGATATTAAAGCAGGTTTCTCAATCTCCCAAGCATTGGGTAAGATGACATTCTTTCCAACGGTCTAAGGCTCATATGCAGGGTATACCCTCACATGAAGGGTATAAATCAACAAAGTACCCTAAAGCTAAGGACCTAGAGCCAAAAAATGCCAAAAATTGGAGACCTCCATTAGTACCATAATCCAAACCTCTTATTTTTGGCTGTTACTAGGAGATGTCCAACCATCAGTTTGTGGCATACTCTGGTGTGTATTACTGAGCTCGATTCCCTGACCTTTCTAACATAGGTATTGTTTTATAAATTCTAAGGTACTCTACTAATAATAAAAGCATCCTTATGCATAATACAAGAGTTGAAAATTCAAACATTGTAAGGGTTAGTAAGTAACCCAAATGCAATGCACCAGTCACAAAGAGCCAGGACTTCTGGGAGTCAGGAGGAGAGAGTGCCGATACCCAGCTCCCGCCAACAGTTGCCATACCGGAATGTTGGCTAGGTATTGCCAAATCCCCTGACCTTTTAAAAAAACGAAAAATCAAAATTTGCATGTGAAATCTCCTGGCTTTTAAAGGTTGGCAACTAATCCAAAAATGTTTAAAACCTTGGAGAGCTCAACACAAACCTAACAACCACTGCTGGCTCTTGCGTCCACAGCCACCCTTCTTAACTGACCCTTGGGATGGTGTCATCATGTGTCAAGGCAGAAAGACAATCTCCCCTTCACAGAAGAGTAAACAGAATTGAGGATAGCTAATGACTCGCCAAAGACCTCACAGCTAGGGGAGCAGAGCCGAACTCAGACCCAGCACACTACTTGCTTTCACAACTACTAGCTGGCCTCCAGGATGGGCAGGCAGCAATCCCCGGCTCTTAGCTCTCGTGGCTCTGCCATCTTCGATCGTTGCCTTCCAGAGTCATCTGGTCCTGCCCACAGAGGAGGGAGGATGAGCAAGGATCACTTGCGGAGACGTTTTATGGAAGTGGCACACACTGCCCTGCTTACACTCAGTTGGCAGCAGCACCCAGTCACAAGGGAAGCCAGTAAATATCTAGCTATGAACGTACAGAGGGGAGCAAACAGATTTGATGATCTTTTCACTATTCAAGCAGAAACTTACATGAAAATGATACGTTTTTCCCATCCGGTCCTTGTTGTGGTTGGAAAGATATCTCTTTTGCACTGAGACTTCCATGCAATTTTTCAGTTTTTGAAATATTAAAATTACATCTAGAAGAATATGGACTGACAAAGCTGTTACCTGATTAAATGCTCGACTGCTACTCAGTGTTCATTATTCCTGGGATACTGGTTTGCACATGGTCAGCACTCAGTAATATTTACTGAAATAGGTTAATTAGCCCTGGAGGCTGACGTCATGGTGAAGGGGTTGGGGCAAGAGGCTCTGTCCTGGGGACGCCTGGGTGGCTCAGCAGTTGAGCATCTGCTTTTGGCCCAGGGCATGATCCCAGGGTCCCAGAACCGAGTCCTGCATCAGGCTCCCTGCAGGAAACCTGCTTCTCCCTCTGCCTGTGTCTCTGCCTCTGTCTCCGTGTGTCTCTCATGAATAAATAAAATCTTAAAAAAAAAAAAATAGGCTCTGTCCTCTCTCTGGCCAGCTGGCTTCCCAGCCAGGCCGTGCACACCCCCAGAGAAGACAGCGGTGTGCAGGAGGAACAGCAGGTGAGTCTCCGTTGGACACCCCACTATGCTTTGGGCAAGGAGCTGGGTCCTTCCAAATTTCAGTTTCTCATTAGTAGAATGGAGATGCCCGTGGCGTGTGTCACAGCCCTGCCATGGAGCTATGCGAAGCAAACTGATCTGTGACAGTGTCTAACATAAGAAGATGCTCAGTCAACAGCCGCGGAATAAACAAGCTAAGCAAGGCGCTATGGCTGGCACAACCCAAATCTGCCATCGTTATTAGGAGAAATCCCAAATGACCCAGCCTGCAGATGAGTGTCATGAGTGACAGCCTCACAAGGAAAAGTAGGCTTTTCATACTCAAAGGAGTCAGAGAGCACAGGCTTGATGGTTGCCCCAAGGAAGGGGCTTTCTACCAGGTGCGGGGGGCACATAGTTGCACCAGGATATACGATCCAGCCGGCTCTGGGGCATTTGGGTGGCCCCCTGGGTGTGCCTTCTGGCCTCCAAGCAGCTTGGGCAGTGCGGCGAGGGCCCCAGTGCTTAGCTCTGAGCTGCAAAAATAAGTGCATCCTCTGGGTGCAGGAAAACTCGGGAAGCTCTCTTCTTCTGCAGCAGAACAAAGCCTTTTTGCCCCCCAGAAGTCCAGGTCACACAACAGTTAAAAATGGGGCTTTTCTGGTTGGGGAGAAAGAGAAGAACAAGAACTTCAAACTTCAAAGCGAATACACCCGGCCACCACCGGCAAGGGCCCTCAGGCTCCTCTCCAGAATGCTGTGGGCTGTGTGCAGAAAAATGGTAAAATTAGAGCCCTGGGGGTATGTATATCCACCATTATATATCCATGAAATCAGGTTAAATTGAATATCAAGTATAGCTTTAAAATGGAAAAAAATAAAATAAAATAAAAGCACTTGCAGCCAGAGAAGGGAGAAGAGGAAACTATGACCTTCATTTTAGTTGAAATGTGCAGGGCAATGCTTCTCAAATGAAAAGACTTTTAGAAGCACCTGGGGAAGCTGCCCATCTCTGGGTGAAAAGTGGGGCCAAGTGGCTGCATTTGACAGTTCTTGCCTGGCCCAGTGTTCAGACATACTGACAAAGATACCCTGTAGTACTGGAACCTTCTAGGCTACCCTTTCCTCTGATACACAGTCTGTGTGTCTACCGTTGTGAGTTGCATACCATCTGCAACAGTTGTCCTCAGACTATGGCACGCATCAGAATGAGGGCCTGAGTGTTTACTGAAACACCGTGCTGGACCCCAACTCCAGAGCATGCGGTTCAGAGCATCTGATTGGAGGCCCCCAAACTTCTCGTCTAACTAGTGCCTGAGGTCCCAGGTGATACAGCTAGGTGCTGCTGGTCCAGTACCACACTTTGAGAACTGATGCTCTAGGCCAGAGTTCTCAGGTTCTGCATATAAAGATTTGGGGCTGGGTGATTCTTTGGTTGGCAGTGGGGAAGGAGGGGGGGTCTGTCCCACGTACTGCAGGGTGTCCAGCAGCACTCCCAATTGGTGACAACCGAAAATGTCTCCAGACATTGCTAAATGCCTCCTGTGGGGCAAAAGTTTCTTCCCCACACCACCCACTTGCGAACAACTGGTCCAGGGAACCCAAACACCTTCCTGATTGTCAAGGCTGCCTGAGGGTGCTCAGCAGTGTGCTTATAGTTTCCATCTTTTCTGCAAATTCCTCCCTCTTCACTTTTCATCCCTGCCTGCCCTGTATCCCCTGGGGCTGCCCCCTGCCCCCACCTCGATTTACTCTCAGTCCAGAAACGGCTCTCATTCCCTCCACCCCCTTTCCCCAACTTTCTTCGGCACAAGAATCAGCTGATCCTCTTGTGAAACAGATTCTCAGGACCCTCTCTGGCCACGCTGACACAGAGGACTATTGTAGGGCCCTGGCATCGATTGGTACCTTAAAAGGCTTCCCAGCCCTACTGACATCATAAAGGTCTGGAAGAATCTGCCTGAGATAGGGCTTCTCAAATGGTAATGTGCAAGCGCATCGCCTGGCCAGCTTGTTAAATTCCAGATTTCAATTCAGTGGACCTGGCTGGGGGGGCGGGGGGAGCCTGAAATTCTGCATTTCCTAAGACGCTCTCAGGGAAGCCAACATGCTCCAGGTCTACACACTACACCCTGAGTAGCAAGATCTGAAAGGACCACACAAGGCTGCAGAGTGCATCAGATCTTGCGGCAGTATGGACCGATAGCAAGGGTAGGATAGGGTAGCAGGAGGGTCTCAACTCAGGAAGACTTCTCAACTTGAATGTCTGAGTTGGAAACAGCCTCCAGCGCTTCTCAGGATTCACTGGCGCCTCCCTGTCTCAGGACATCTCTTCCTGACCTCATCTATTCTAGGTCCACCACCAAGTCACCACCGGTGGTGTCCTTGCTCCTCACTCTTTCACAGTCACCCATTCCCAAGGCTGCTCTCCAGCTGCCGTTGAACAAGCCTCCTGCTTTACACACAGAGCAGATTCCATCTTCCTTTTCCTCTTTCCTCCCTCTGCTTTGCTCCCTCCTTTTGAATCAGAGCCAACTGACTGTCAACCAAATGTTACCCTCAAAGTATTTTCCTAAAGTCCAGCTTCCCTTCCATGAGGAATCCTTAGTCCTTCCGGCACAGTGGTTCTTGAAGTGTGGTCAGCATCACCAGGGACCTTGTCAGAAATGCTCTGAGTTGGAACCTCTGGGGCGGGGCCCAGAGGTCTGGGACTTAAGTCTGCAGGGTGATGCTTGGGATGCACAGTTCTAGAGTGCAGCCAGCTTATAAGACAGCCACCTCCTCGGCAAACATCAGGCCTTCTTCACACCAGCGGGTGAAGTCACAGCTTCTTGGGTTTGCTGGGTGGCTCCCACAAGCCAGTGAGGTTTAAGGCACCTGAATAGTTCTGCAGGTTGCATGCTTCCCCCCTAAACACAGTATAAATTTACAAACACAGGCAAGTCTGGAAGGATAAGTTGTCCTTTTGATTTACACCTGTAATGACACTGACGTTTAAATTATTTACATAATATGATAATGCTCCATCGATTGTAGGCGCTTTGAGGTAAGCCTGTATGGATACTGCTCTCTCCCTCCTGAAAATAAAATACGTCAAAAGAGAGTAATGCAGCATTTTCTTAAGAATAAAACGCTGATGTGATTTGTACATGCCATGCTTTTGGGGCATGAGTAATATTCTCATTATTCATAATCTACAAGCCTAACTGGAATGTAGGAGATGGTTGTAAAGGCAAACAAGGTGAAAGTCTGTATCTAAACACGCCAAACACATCAGGTATTTCTCTTTGAATTATTTAGACTTGATCACCCACACATGCTGATTGTTTCATGTTGGCGTTAATTACCTCATTGAATCACCTCCGAGTGCAGAGCAGGGGCTGCAGAAATACAGCCCAGGTTGACTCTCAATTGGTTGTGCTCTAAATGAGCAGAGCACACTTGAGAACAAAGGGAAAAAGGATAAAACTGTCATCTGGAGACCTTGGGAGATTCTAACAAGATGCAAAGCCACTGATACCGTGGTTTCCAGTTAACATTTCCTATGACTGCCACACAGTAACAGCCCCAAACTAAGGCCCCCAAGAAGCTGGGTTGGCATAAAAGATGGGCACATAGCTGGTGAATATGGTCCCTGTGAACACTCTCAGTGGTGGATAGTCTTTTCCTGCCCCTTCAGACATGATTTCTGAATATGGAGCTCCACTGCCTTCCTTTCCTGATTCTCCTGGTTCACTCCAGTTCTCACTCTTCAACTCAATGGATCTAACAGGATATTTTCCAATACCAAGGAAGAGAGAAAATCTTTTCTCCTCCCCTCAACTTTTTAAAAAAGATTTATTTAGGGGATCCCTGGGTGGCGCAGTGGTTTGGCGCCTGCCTTTGGCCCAGGGCGCGATCCTGGAGACCCGGGATCGAATCCCACATCAGGCTCCCGGTGCATGGAGCCTGCTTCTGTCTCTGCCTCTCTCTCTCTCTCTCTCTCTCTCTCTCTCTCTGTGACTATCATAAATAAATAAAAATTAAAAAAAAAAGATTTATTTATTTATTTTAGAAAGAGAGAGAGCACGTGTGCAGGGAGGGGGAAGGGGAGAAGAAGAGAGAAACTTTAGCAGACTCCTTGCTGAACTCAGAGCTCCATGATCTGAACCCACCCAGGAGTCTCATACTTAACTTACTGAGCCACCCAGGCACTCTTCTCCTTTCCCCCTTTTAAGCTCCAGAACCTCAGCCCCGAGGCCAGAGAAGCAGACACATTAGCTCTGCTGCAGGTGCAAATCAAAATGCACAAAGGGAGGGCGACACCAGAGGCCACTCTGCCACACAGGAGTGGCAGGTCCTTCCAAGACCCCTCAAGGGATGGCTAGGAAGTAGAAGGCAGCCCCTGCTGATGCCCTTCCAAAAACTGAGAGCAAGTTGCTTAAGCACAGACATGGTGCAGTGCGTGTGTGAGATGGTCTCCAGGCTCCCCCATAGCATGCCTGCCTCCACAACCCGCCTCTGAGTTTGGTGGGGCCAGGGGACCTCAGGAATATCACTCTGTGATCAGGTGATTAAGCCCCCATCTTTGGCGATCAAAAGGAGGTTACTCCCTGTGGGCCTCACCTAATCAGAGGAGAATTTGAAAGAAAGTGAAGTCACATGACAAGTCACACCTGCTAGCAAACATCCATGCTGTGAAGGGCCCACGGCCACGACCCACAAAACAGGAACGGTGGCCACAAGGGGCAAGAGCAGCCCCAGGCCCAGCAGCAAGAGAGGACAGATAGATTCTACCAAGGTCAAGGGAGCCTCAGCCCACACCTCGAGCAGATGACCCTGCTGAGACCTGAGCTGACCATCCGGACAAGCCCCACCCCCACCTCCCCGCCCGGAAACTACGAAGTGATGGATTCATGTTGTTTTCAACAGCTAAATGTGTGGTAATTTGTTCCACAACAATAGAAGACTGATACAGATGCATAGAATTACTCAGAAGAATATTAGTAAGTGGTTGCTTAATTGGAGCACAATTTTTTAAAAATTAAAAGTGAACATGAACCTGTTTTGTTCAGCGGAGTTGGCAGTGCAGGGGCGGGGGTGATCACCAAGTCCTCTCCTGAAAAACAAAGACACCCGGAGTCCCTTCCCCACCCCAACCATGGCCACCTGAGCCAAGGACACTGGCGCATCTTCCACGTCTCCGCTCTCTCCTCTGTGCACATGCCCCTGACTTCCCAAGGCTTGCTAAGGCCAAGTGTAGAACTGCAGCTACACTGGCCGGATGCCTACGGTTTCTGGGTCTTCTCTTTGCAGTTGATCTCAGTCCTCCAATGTGGCCTCCACCTCCAGAGCTGTCGTACATTTTTGTATGAACAAAAATGCCCAGGGGCTAGTGCATTGGCCACCCCACCCCCACTGCACCCCCTACCCCATCCCCACCATTTCCCTTGCTCTCTACTCTGGCCTCCATGTAACACCACCCATTAATCAGACTTCTCTGCCCATTTAGCCTCATTTGGGTGATGAAACAATTAGCCTCCCCATCGAAGACTTCAGCATCACCTACTTCAACATCTGGGAGCCCCTCACTGAACTGAAACTACCTGTAACCCGGACGCTCCTGCATAAACACATCTGAATCCAAGAAGTAGACCGTTGTATGCCAAACTTGGGCCACCCTTACCCTCCCACATGGAGCTCCTCCCCACAAAATCCTTGCAGAACGGGTCAGTACCAACTAAGGTTATGCTGTCATCTCCCTGGAACCTGAGGCCCCCAGGGACTGGACATGCTGGCCTCCCTGTCCTCCACTGGGACATGACAGATATTGGAGACCAGCAAGAGTCAGGGACCAGTGAGTCTCTGAAGGCAGGGAGATGGCACCCCTTGTGGTGACCAGATATGGTTGCATGAATGGTAAAGTGAGGCACATGGAGAGCCCGGCCTGGAACAAAAGAACCCAGGTGCCGGGCAGCAATGGGGTAGGACACTGACAGATCCACTCTATTCAGGAGGCGTCTGGGACTCTTGGAGGTGATTTTGGAGTGAACAGTGAAAAGACTAGTCTGACAGCACAAGTAGGCTACCAACAAAGCCAGATCGTGTAGTTGAGGAAGAGAAGCCCTTCTGGACATGCCACCTGCTTAAACACCAGCACATTTCACCGGCATGATAGAGCGTTCCATGAAGAAGCGAAGTATGGAAAAACAAATCATAGCCTCCAGGGCAAGCCACATACACTTAACATTGTCACCTTGATGAAAATGAGCCATTAAAACAGTACATTGCGGAGCCTGATTACTCAGCTGAAATAGCCAAGTTAATTAACTTGATAAATTTCAGCTTTTCCCTGTGCCGTGTAGACATAGGCATACGCTGAGAAAATACAGGATTACTTTCCCTAAGGAAAAGTCCAGTAATAAAAAGCCATTAACCTATGTCCTCTCAAAGTCTAAAGCTTCCTGAAGAGCGAATCTATTTCCTTGTGCCTCTAAAGGAATCTCCTGGGCGTTCACATGAACCCATCTGGCCCCTTAAAATCGTCGTGGTCAAAAAGAAGTAAGCAAACAAAAAGAACTTATTTACCAATTTAAGAGGTAGAGGTGGAAAAAATTTAGGGAGGAGGAGAGGAAGAAGTGGAGCTTTTTCCAGCAGGCAATTTAGCAATTATGTTTTGGGGAAATTTTTAAAAAGCAGCTTGGTACATTTCTATTTTAAAATTAATGACATATACTTGATCAAAAATGCTAAAATGCTATTTCCAGCAAATTGCACAGATAATTAAGTCTAATTTCAATGATGTTTGAAATAATAACAATAAATCTTTATAGGTTCTTGTATGCCATCCGTGCTGAAAATTCATTGAAATTTTATTTTAATACAAAATTTTCTCCTCTTGGAGACTTTTTATGAGTTTAGTTGACTAAGGCTGTGTCTACATAGAGCGCAAAAGAAGAAAATTACTTGACTAACTCCAATATTTTTTTAACTCCAATATTTTTAAAATAGATTTATCCTAATTATATATAGGATTGTTTCAATTCTTGACTATTTTTTTCCTTTTGTGGCATCAGTATCTATACCGTCAATTCTTCTCCCTCAAGCTGTAGAATGAATGGATTTCAATTCTCTTCCATACTCATAATGTGGATTTAAAAATATAATAAATACATAGTTTGCCAAGCTGTTCCCAAAATCCAAATGAGGGTAGGATAGGGAAGGTAGCATATATTGTTTGTTTCAGTTTGATCGCTGGACAAAGTGTTCTGGCTCAACAGAGCTTTTAATCACGCCTGCCACAAAACAGCACTTTACAGAGAAATTCACCCCTACTGTTTTTTCTGCCCCTCAACCATGCTAAGAGGTAGGTGCAGCTGCTAAGGTAGTTTGGCAAGGCGAAGAGGCTTCCCAAAGGCACACATCCATGGACAGCACTTTGGCTGAGACCCACCCCTATTTTCTGGGGCCAGGACTCTTCACCACATGACTGTGTGGAGAGTCACATGAAGAGGTTCCTAGAAGAAATGTGTACTATCCCTTGCATGTTCTCACCAACCACAAAACGTGTGCCCCTATTTTTTGGCTAGGTCAGCTGAAATGACCTTTAGATGGAGATTCCTACTCCCTTGCTCTTACATTTTATTTCAAAGGTCGGCAAACTTTTCTGTAAAAAAGCCATGTGATAAATATTTGAAGTCGTGCAAGCTGTCTCTAAGGTCTCCATTGCAACTATCCACTCTTTCATTTTAACATGAAAGCAGCCACAGATGATACCTAAACAAATGTCTATCTTTCAAATAAAACTTTATTTACAAAACTATGAGGCTAAAGTGCCTGGATGGCCCAGTAGATGAAGGGTCTACCTTCCGCTGAGATCATGAACTCAAGGTCTGAGATCATGAACTCAAGGTCCTGGGATAGAGCCCCAAGTCAGGCTCCCTGCTCAGCAGGGAGTCTGCTTGTCCCTCTCTCTCCCCCACCCACTCCTGCTCTCACTCTCACTCAGCTCTCTCTCAAATAAATATATAAAATCTTAAAAAAAAGATACCCAATGAGGTAGACCAGATTTGGCCCACATGCTTTATTTGGTGCAATACAGGTTGACGTTGCCATCTAGACCAGCCTCCTCACAAAATGGAGCATGTGATTAGGTCCACAGATTGAGTGAAATATTTATATACTTATATGTCAACCCCCATATACTTCCAAGAAAAGATTTAGAAAGGCTTATCGTAAATCTCCATTTGGAAATGTACAAACGTACCTGAAGTGCTGTAAAACTACTCAAGGGGGGGGGGGGGTAGAAACATGCACAAAGACTCAGGTGATGCTCCCACCTATGCACAGGTGGTGCATGATTAACTTTCAGATCAGGATGGACAGAAGCTTTGGATTGGGCCAGATTCTGGGGTTGGGCCAAGCAGAAAGGTTACAGAGCCATTCTTCAGGGAATATAAGTTCCTCCTGGCACCATATTTCAAAAAGTTAATCAGACACGTCCTGACTTAAAGGACATTGCGCATGTGGGCCATATCCGTAGCAGCACTATAATATGGATATGGTATTGAACCGGGGTCATGGCCATCATTTCTATGGGGATTCAAGATAATCAAGTGTACTGCTCTGCTCAGTGTCACCAAGGGAGGAGTGGGAGGAATAGCGTTTCCACAGACCCTACATTCTAGACCAGAATTCTTCCCTGAAAGAGAGAGTGACAGCAAATATGTGAAGCCAGTATGGAACTTCTTTCTGAAGCACCGAATTGTATCAAAATTTTGAAGCTAAGTGAACAACACCTGTGTACTACTTAAAATGCACATCTATCACGAAGTAGAATGCAAAATTTACATAACTTTTTCAGATCACCGGACTTGAAAGAAAACACTGCATCCTGTTACTGTAAAGATTACCCACACATTCTAAAGCTGGAATATCTGGGTGCACATTGTGCTTTACCCGCAGGTCCTTGAGGAAGTTACGTTTCTTCCCTAGGACTTCGTTCCCTAATATATAAAAGGGACTTAATAATAGCACCTCAAAGGTTAGCGTGACAACTAAATCATGTAGGTTCCACCACCAAACTCTGCACTTCTGCATCTCCCCTGCTGTCACTGCTCCTGACCACAGTGTGGACCCTGTTCTACTCAATCTACTCAACTGACTGGTGTTTCCAAATATCCAGATATTGGGCACAGTAATCTTCTCACTCTGCCTTCATTTCATCTCTTAGTTATTTCCCAGAAATATCCTTGAGATTGCTTTGGAGGGTTGTTAGCCCGATGGGCCAGTTTGGAATGGACCAATCAGGAAGTATGTTTCCAGTGATGCCTGCTTGCCGCCAGCAGAGATGCTAAGAAATGGTTCAATATCACACTTGACATTTTCTGAAGATGTGATCAGGTCTGAATTATTTTCCATGTTGAAGGAGAAATTAAATAATTCATAACACTAAACCTCTGTTGTTTGAACAAACGTTAGCTGTCAGAAATACAGTGCTGTCTGTGATAGGTCACGAATTTGCATTCTTAGCCACTAAGACATTTATTATTTCTTTACACATCCGTTCTTATAGAACTTGCATTTAAAAAAAAAAAAAAAACTTTGTGCCTCAGCATAAAACCAATTGTGTTTTAGACTTAATCACTCACATTCCTTAATTCCTTCATGTTCCATTATTTATTTGATGACAAAATTACTTATTGATTGCCTACTGTGTGCAAGTCCCTACCTTCACAAGGTCTCTATTCCAGGAAGGAAATACGAAGAGCGTGCAAATGGTTGTCATGCAAAAGAGAGCAGGGTTAGCATTACAGGAGAAGTAGAATTCTCTCTTAGGAAACAAATTGAAGTGTTCAAGTCAGATGATGTCAAATCCCAGTTCTCCATCATTCTTGCAGAAAGCCCTTGGACACGTTGCGGCCTCTCCCTCAACTTCAGTTTCCTCCCCTGTTCGGTAGTAGTAAGAATACCTACATGCAGAGCTGCCTGTGATAAAGACTTAATGCGATATTGCAGGGAACGTGCCTGACTCAGTTGAATCTCTAGATGGACACAAGGTTGACAATGGAGGAAAAGCAGGGGCAATTTAAAGTAGGATGGAAAGTCATAAAGCGCACTCATCTCAAAAAGTCACTGTCAATGCAATTGTGTCATTTAATTGTTCAACCAAAATCAATATATGAATTCTCATGTCAATATTTAAGTTAAAACTTAATTGTGACGTCTTATTTATAAATCCAAAGTGGTCATTTCTTATTGTGTACCATTACCAATAGGTGGATTCTCCCCAACCAAGGCCTTTCAAAATGGTAGCAAACTTCACAGGGTCTTCATCACACACCCACAGCTGGGTCACAAGGCTCCCAGCCCAACTGCCAGCTTCAAGCCCTCTGTCAAGAATGGGAACGTAGTTGGGGGCATCTGTCCAACTGCACAGAGGCCTTGGTATACCAGGGGCATCCTTCTCCACCTCCACCACCCCAGGCAGTATTTTCACCTTTCCACATCGCAAAGTGCATTTTCTTCCCCCACCGATACCTGCACGTACAAGGCAGGGGGGATGTAGGTCTCTCACTTTGCTCTGACAAAAGGGAATTGCTCCGAAGTTCCAGGGCATTTTTCCTATGTTTAGCCTCCAGGTCTTGACATTCCCTAAACTCTTAATAGTTCCAGCCCCCTTTATTGTCACCAAGTTCCGGTTAGGACAGGAGAGTCAATGACAGTGCTGTCCTCTAACTATGGGGCAAGCTCACTCCCACCCTCCCCCAGGACCCATGCACACCCCGGTAGAAAGTGCTGGGGAGAACCAAACTGGCTGTGATTTAAGGAAAAAATAAATGAAGTGAGCTTTTTAAAGAAAAATTAAGTAGCTTATTATTCCTGTCACCTGAGCTTGCAATCTGAACTTCAAAAGCCCTACATCTACTCCTTGGTCACTCTCTCTTGTGAAAACAGCAGAAGTAGAGGATGAGGAGTGGACAGCGCCGAGAAAACAATATGCTTTGCTTCCTTCCGAGAACTTTAAAAGTGGAAATATTGAGCCTCTCACAGGGAATTTAAAGTATTGTCATATCTAATGGTCAGCTAAAAGATCTTAGAGACCTTACCCCCTCCTTTCTTCTCTTTCTTAGCTATCGAAAACCTATTTTGCCCAAAACATCCTTTCAGTCATCCCAGAAAATGCTATGGACTCACTTCAAATGTATCTGCTTAAGCAACATTAATGGAGTGAGATTTTGGAAAGTTCTAATCAGCAGAACTGATGAGATGTCACTTCTGAGGTTCAGTTAGGAGGAGACTGGCTTCCAGCTTCCACACAGTATCCTGCTTTTTTACGCTCAGTCCCAGGGATGCCAGCTGCCATGCAAGAGCGGCCCCAAGGAACTGAGGGATGCCTCCAGGCCACAGCCAGAGAGAGACTGAATCCTGCCAGTCCCCATGTCTGTGAGTTTGGAAGCACATCCTTCCCCCAGTGGGGCCTCCAGATGAGACAGTGGCCTCAGCTGACACCTGGATAAGAGCCATGTGGGAGAGTCGGGGATGGGTGGCCAGCTAAGCATGCAGACTCAACCTACAGAAACCCTGAGATACGAATGTCTGTTATTCAAGTCCAATACATTTGGGGTAATTTGTTTTATAACGATAGATAGCTAAGCTGTTGCTATTTAACTTAATACTATTTATATTTAAAAATACTACTTATCTTTAAAAATAATTTCAGACTTTTCCTAAGTTGAGGAAGAATTGCCTTCCATCTATTCATTCATTAGTAAGAAACGTGAGAAGCTGCTCATAAACAACAATGGGTCATTTAGCTTCTAGCATCTAAATCACCTTTTCCATGTTCTACCCTGCTTACGACCAGACTTCATTCTCCTTACGTTTTATGTTTTTACATTTTTAATTCTTACAAATGAAAGAAAACATGAAGAGCTGGCGATACTCTGTCTACATGCACTGTCTGTGCTCTTTAAACACAGAATAGCATTCTCCCCCACTTACAATGTCTCGCCTCCTGCTCTATCAAGAGTTGTAAAATTATGTATTTCCTTTTTTTAAATAAAGATTGCATTTATTTATTTGTGAGAGACACACACGGAGAGGCAGAGACACAGGCAGAGGGAGAAGCAGGCTCCCTGTAGGGAGCCTGATGTGGGACTCAATCCCCACACCCAGGATCATGCCCTGAACCGAAGGCAGACTCTCAACCACTGAGCCACCCAGGGATCCCTGAAATTACGTATTTCCATGCATCACCTGGAAAGATTGTTCGTTTTCATGTCTTACTCACGATCTGTTCTGACAGTACAATCTCTGTGTAAAACAGAAAGGACCCATTCTTTGGTAAATGCACGCTTCCATTACAATGGCTGTATTATGGCATCATGACTTCCTTCTCATCCTGCCCCATAGGGGGGCTACATCAAGCATCAACAAACATCTCAACTAATTTCAGCCCTAAGTCAAGACTTGCTGTAAGCGGCATCTTTAATATTAGGCATCTGTTGTGGGTGCTTTCTGCAAATAGAAGATAACTTTTAAGCAGTGCTCATAAAAGAAAGCTTTGAATCAGACTTTGTGTCCACATACAAAACAATGTGGAAAACTGAAGCAACCATTTGGACAGTATAAGGACCTTCTCCATCAAAATCCACCTTTGTTAGAAATATTCTGGTAATTCATATAAAAATATGAAGGAGAGGGGATTTCATTAGTTAAGCATCCCCTTGCCGGCTGGGCTGGACCCTCTTCTCTGTGGGAGTGAGGGACGGGACACTTCTGTCTGGATCTTATTTGCATATTTAGTTGGCACGACCTTCCTTAGCTCCCTAGAGAGTCTCTGTTTGCACCTCTGACCATAATGCTCTTTGCCCAGTTCTTCATCTGGCTTCTCTTTCACTTCCAGTCCAGAGGAGACTCTCTGACCCCTTATGTAAATGCCTAGATTCTCTATCCCCTTGTCCTGATTTGTTTTTCCTCCCAACACCCATCACTTCCTGAACTTATATATTTACCAGCTCATTTGCATGTTATTTCTCTTTACTTGAATATACACTCTAAGAAGACAGGGACCGTGTCAAAATCAAGTAGCAATAATAATTGAATAAATGAATGAATGAATTTGATCAGGTTCCTATGGGGGAATGAAAGATAAGCATCTGAAAGAGAAAAAGGAAACACAATGTGCTAGCAGCCCAAGTAACTGAATTATAAAAATGTAGAAAAAGGAATCTTTTAAGAATTATAGAACATCAAAAAAAAAAAAAAGAATAAGATTATCCTACAATGCAAGGCTATAGAGGAAACATTCATGGATTATTTTAAGGAGCAGTGACTGATTGTTGGGGGGTCTGTAACTCAGCCACATGTGTGTTAGCCTCTCACACATCTCAAGTGTGATGAATGAAGCCATCAGCTGGGACGACACGTCTACCAGCCCAGCTCTGTGTCAACCACTCTTCATCTAAACATTTAAAGGCATGGCCAGGAAGACCCAAGACGAATGCACCCTGTGTGGCTGGTGAAAAATGCATATTCAGTGTACCGCCAGGTGGTGATAACCTGATAACTGAGGGATAATGAGCAGCCACTGCTGTAATTGTGCCTAAGTGGCAATTGCAGTGAAATGACTGGGAACCACATCTCATTACAGGAACAGCATGCTTATGCTCCAATGCCACATGCAGACCCCTCTAACAATGATGTATTCTCACTGCCTCCTATTCCTGCAGAAGTTTCCTGGTTTGTATAGAGGGAGAGAACAGATGAATGGCTCCACCTTGGTCTTGGAATGCAGCTGCAGTCTAATAAACTGGGATGCCATCATTTTTCCTCTTTGGGGTACAACCCCTATGCAACAGAAATGTGCACAGCTTGACTCAAGTTGAACCCAAGCAAAGCAAAGCCTATGATTTCCCTAGGCCTTCTGGCTTAGGTTCTTATGCAGGACTTTGCCCTGACCTTCTGCTTGTCCACTCTCCCTAGTGTCAGCATTTCTTCCTCAGCTCCTGGTCCCAATTCCAAGCTATCCTTTTCTCTTTCTCCTCCCACTGAAGCCATGATGAAAAAACCAAGTCCAGATGATTTAGAGCAGGAGGATCTATAACTAATAAGAAAGGGTCCCCTTGGCCCCCAAGAGACAGCAAGTCCATAATGGCAAAGAACTATCCTGCCCTCTTGGAGGCTAGAGCCCAGGCCTGTCCTGGGTGACTGGGCCCTCTGGACAGATGTTTAGGATAACTTCACAACTGATTATATTGATCGAAAGTCAATTAAGTTTGTTAAAAGAAGAAAGAGTTGATTGGAACAAAGTTAAATTGTGGATAAATAATGTTAAACCCATTGGGAAAAAAAATTAATATATAATACAATTTACTGAAATAAAGAGGGAGTTAAGTAATTCCAAACACTAAGCTTCTCCACTGAGCTTAGTGTTTTTCCAGACCACTCCCTCCCCACTGGGTTGATTGGATGTCACAGGACAGTGTGAACAGGATCTGCATGAAGAAGAGGACTTGGACTGACTGCAACTGCCCTAGCTCCCCTCACACAAGGTCATGAGTCTGCTGTGGCAGGGCCATGTCTAAACTGTCCTTTTTATCCTCAGTGCCCAGTACAGAGCCTAACACGTGGAAGGAGCTTATATTCATTTCTTCTTCCTGCTATAACAAATCACCACAAAGATAGTGGCTTTACAAAAGTGTAGTTTGTTATTTATAGTTGTGGAGGTAGGAAGTCTGTCACACGTCCCACTAAGCTGAAATCAAGACACTGGCATGACTTGTTCCTTCTGAAAGTTACAGTGGAGAATCAATTTCCTTGTATTTGGGGGTTTCTAGAAGCCACCCACCCTTCCTACATCTTCAAAGCCATCTTATCACTCAGACCCTGGCTCTTCTATCTCCCTATTTTACTTTTAAGGAAATTTGTGGTTACATTAGGCCACCTCAAAAATATAGGATGATCTATCTATTTTAAGGTCAGCTGATTGCTAACCTTAATTCCATCTACAACCTTAATCCCCCTCTGTCAGGTAGCCTAACATATTGATAAGTTTTGTGTATTAAGAGGTGGATCTCTTTGGAGGACCATTAATTTACATATCACAGGGCTCACTAGATAACTGGTCAATGCCTGTTGAGTCAATTAATGAGTCAACGAATAACTCTGAATTATTTAAGACAATCACATGGCCACCAGAAAACCATTCCATCATCACAGCATTTCATATATTAAAAAGAAAAATCTATCTCAAATCATGCCCATTTCTAATATCACCCCAAAAGGTAAAGATTAGCAACTTTCAGCAATGCTCAATGTGAATGGCTGGCTAACGTTACCATCAATAAGAAAATGGTCAATGCCTTTAGACTAAGGGCACAGTATTGTCTAGTCCAGAAAAAAGCGGCAGAAAACCTTATTGATTAGATAATTCTTGCATGCCACTTAATGGAAGAAATAGAAGATTTTTTCTTAATTCTGATTTTGTTGAGTATACTCAATAAGCCCTGGAAACTCCCTCCAAGCACATGATAAACATGGTGTGCAGGGAATAAGGCTTAAATGGAGGAGCAGCTCAGAGCTGCTGGTGGACCTGGAGAGATTGATGTTTTTCTAAAGTTGTATCTCCATTGGAAAAAACTGGATCTGATCAGGTAAGTTCCAAGCAGCCATAACACCCTACCTTCCCCTGGAGAAGTGGCATTTCTCTCTTCCAGACACAAATCCTCTCTTGCTTCTGGAGGTCTGACGGAGCTGATGGCAATACTGCCTCCCTGGAGCTGGGGGACCCTGTTCATCAGAGTGGCGCTGTCCGTTTCAGCACCATGCAGATTGAGTGAGCCCTCTCCTTGGGGCCTCTGAGGCTATCCTGCCTCTCAGGCATCTCTAGGGCAAAATACTCACCTCCAAGAAGTGAGGCTAGACACAAAGGGTGGGGCTCTTCCTTCGAACATGTCAGCCAAGGTGGGGCCATGTTCACATGTGTCTCCCACACTGTGAAGATTCTGCTCCACATCTTCCTAGCAGATCAGAGAGTTGCAGCCCACACCACCCATGGAGGTCTGTGGGCATCTGGCCAGATTGCAACTTCTTTTGCAAGGAGAGGGCATGCGGCCTTCCTGTGGTTCCAAGGATCCTTGTACCCTAATTATTTTTAACTTTTATCATCCAGGCAAAGTATGCAAGCCTACTTATGACCTGCAGTTTTAACTTAAAATTGTCTTAAGAAGAGAAAATACAGTGATATCAATTTGTTAGAGGTGCAAAAAATATTTTAATTAAGTCAAAATATTCAGATTCATTATTTTTATAATTGACTATGATTTATTGGATATTTACTATGTGCCAGGAAGCATACCAGATGCTGTAAAAACATATCACCACACTTAATCATTATCATAACTTAGGAAAACGATTTCTTGCAAATGAAATTGTGAAGTTCAGAAAAGTGATATAACTGTCCAGGTGGTTGCAATACCTGTTTTCAAAATTTGGATATGAGATGCTACTTCTAATTGCTAAATATCTATTTTTCTTGATGGTCTAATATATTATTTTTAAATGTAAAATGTGAATCATTTATGTCTTGAGATGTTCAACAGACTTAGATGTTGCATTAACATTTCTAATCAAATCAGAGCGTATTCCAGAAAGCACTACACCCTCCCTGTTAGACTCTCCTAAGATATTTTAATGATTTCATCTCAATATCCCAGATTCAAATGTGGTCAAGCCTCTTTTCTCCTGTTTGTTATCCACTTACATATACTCCAAAACTATCCACTTTTAGAAGTCCCCTACTTGTGTCAAGGGGATGAGAAGTGGAAATTTTAAGGAAAACTAGGAAAAAAGTGGGGGAACTCCCAGATCTCCCAATTCTTAGCCTTGGAATTGACCACACTCAGCCCAGGGTTAACTGTCCCTTTTCGCCCTATCCTTTTTTTCCCACTGAGTCAGATTACCTGCTCTGGGATCCAGATCTCCCTACTCCAGACAAAATCACTTTTAAGAAGACCTTCTGGACACTTAAAGGCTAAGCCATAAAAAGACATCAGCCCTCTCTTGGTATAACATAATGAGAGACTGATGTGATGAGATATTACACGATGTTATGTGAAGTAAATATTGAAATATTGGTATTTTCAATTCTTCAGAATTGCAATCACTAAGCATTGCAGATAGATCACTCATGACTACAGTGACAGGGCCTGAGACTGCTCTGATGTCTGCTGCAAAAGAGAAGAGCATCCCTGGCATCCAGGAACTGATCTGGCACTGTCACCTGGGTGCAGACGCTGGTGCAGACTGGCTCAGCAGGCTTTGGTGTTCTGGTGAGCACAGACACCTTCACAAAACACCATATCAGACAAGATAACTCTGTGACCACAATGAATAAAGACAACAATAAAACCACTCATTATCATGTCTGAACATGAACAAAATATGCACATTATGCAGCCCACAAAATACCAGATATCCTCCCATCCTGGTTGATAGGAGTAACTGAGATTCTTTACCAATTATAGGTTAGCCTTGGTCTAGTCTTCTGTCCTTCAGATAAGATTCATTAAGATACTCAGTCAAGGAATTACCATCACTTTCTGACAACAACCAATCCAGACAAAGCTTACCTGCCTCCCAAAATGACCCAAACAAGGCCAAAATTCTATAACAAGTCCTGTCCAATACCTGTTACTGCAATACCTATAATCCTCAACACTGTACATTCTCCATCACCCCCAACAGGTAATAAACCCAACTTGTTCAAATGCAGATGCACGCTCCTGGTGGTCTTTGGGTGAGGGACGTTGACACCATGCAATATTAGTCAGTGGGTCTAACTGACAATTGTGAATATCTAGCTTAAAAGAAAAAATGGTAAATATGTAAATGTAATGATTATGTTTGATAGATTACATTAATCTCCAAGTTCCACCATTTCCTCACAGTCAAAGAGAAGAAAAGATAAAAGGGAGTGGAAACAGTTTTCCTCCTTAAAAATAACAAGTGTGCCCTGGTGGAAAAAGAAGCAAGAGATAAGAAGTTACAGTTCACTAGAAGGAAACACAAATGACACACTTAGGAAAAGATGCTCAACCTTGCTCATAATAAGATAAGTATTCATTGAAAATACACTGAAGTGCCATTTCTCATCAATTAGTTTAGCCAAAATACAAAAGTTTGACAATGCACAGGGAGTAGGCACTCTCATGCTTTGCTGGTAGGAGGGAAAATGATACAGTCCCTACAGAGCAGATTTGACAGGAGTTGAAAAAATTGCATATACATTATGTCTTTGAATCATCAATTCCCTTTTTAGGAGGTTCTTTTGGAGAAAAAAAAACACAAATAACATATTCACAAGATTATTTATAAAAGTAAGTAAGTAAAAGTAAGTAAATAATCTTTACTTAGTACCGCTATACCAGCAAAGATGGTCCACAAGCTAAATATCCATCAACAGGGAGTGAGGTTGATCAAACTTGGTACAATAGAATAGTATGCTGCTGGCAAAAGAATAAGGAATATTTCTACAATGTGAAGTGATCCGCAGGATAGACTGCTACAAGGAAAACAACAAAACACTGCAGAACAACAGTACTAGGATGCTACCCTTTATGACTGGAGGCAGAAGAAGGAAGCAAAGGTGACACAAAGGAGGGGTCAGGACAGGATCTGGATCTCACTGAGCACCCAACCAAACATTTTACAAATTGTAAAAGACAAAATTTATTTGAAAATCAAAGAATCTCTCAAAAAACTGAAATACACCAAAAGAATATCCAGCTGGTGTCCTATTGAAATAGATAAGAATTATTTTTTAAGATTTTATTTATTTATTTGAGAGAGAGAGAGAGAGAGAGAGCATGCACCAGCAGGAGTAGAGAGAAGGAGAGAGGGAGACGCAGACCCCCCCACTAAACAGGGAGCCCAACATGGGCTCAATCCCAGGACTCTGAGATCATGATCTGAGCCAAAGGCAGACACTTAACAGACTGAGCCACCCAAGTGCCCTGAAGAATTATATATATTATTATAATAACACCTGAACACAATATTTTGATGTTGTATCCTTAATGTGATATATCCTAAGGCCAAAACATCTTAAAGTAACCCAAACCTGCTGTCTCTATCTTTTGGTAGTTATAATATCATTATATTTTAAAGTATACACACACACACACACTCGAGTGTACGTGCACACACGATGAAAACAAATACTTAAGTGAACCACATCAGGACAAAGGCTTCAAGTGTAAGAAACCAAAAAAGAGATATTTGTATTTATAGTGTTACCTAAATTTTTGGCTTATCCACCCTTATTTCATTAGAATAACTTCCTAGAAGTAAATTTACTATACACATAAATGCTGGTTTTTAAAAATATATTGACAAAGTAACCTATAGGGTGTTCGCAATACATTGAAATATGGGGTGTGGGACCCCAGAGTGTCACTCCTCACAGCCTCTTTGACACTGGTTGCTGTTACCTTTTTATACTGGTTTCTAACATGATATTTGAAAGATGGTAACGTGTTGCCATATTAGTTTTGCTTCTTAGATTGCTAGTGAAGTCTTAACACCTGCTTGGCCACTCAATATCTGGTGTGCTCGTGTGTATGTGTGTGTGTGTGTGTGTGTGCACTGCCTGTTCATATCCTTTGTCCACTCTTCCCTTCTACACGTGTTGACCTTCTATTTATTTGATCAATCCCATTATATGCTTGGCCTTTACTGTAAGCTGCCATGAGAACTTTTAAGAAGCAGGCAGTATATGAACAATAAATAAATAAGGAAAAACAGTGTCTTTAAATAAAGATGTCTTGACAGATCGATATGTATGAGGGACTGTGATGGGGCTTTGGAAGCCACACAGATGGCCTGAGTGGGGTCATGTCCTCAAAGATACATGTGGTCCAGAAGGGGAGATGACACTCACATATACACACTAAATCACAAGAAGAAGGAAAGAAAGGTCACAGGAAAGAAATAATAACCTCTGCATGAATTCAGAGAAGCCAAAGACTACCTATCCCTGGGAGGATAAACCACAGGGATAGAGGAGAAGGTGGCAGTCAATCTTTGCAGTGGAGAGTGAATACAACTTTGATACGTGAATACTGGGAGAAAAAGATTTCCTGCAGCACCTACACGTGAATAAAACCAGTGGCTCAAACCATCAGGTATGATTAAAGTAGAGAAAATATTTCCATGTGGCTGTTGTAAAAATGGAGAAAGTGAACTATGTAAATTAAGGCTGCAGTTTTCCACTAAACCCAGATTATGTAAACCATTGGAGGACAGAATGCAGGATTTGGGATCCATTCTCTACAAATAACCAGGAAGCCTTTGATGATTTTATTAGGGGAAGTGCTACAACTAGCACTGAACTTCTACAGGACTAAGCTAGAACATGTGTAAGGGCTCAGGGTGGGGCACCTGGACCAGAGCTACTGTAATGGGGAGATGCTGAAACAGCCAGGTCAGGATTATAAGGACCAGACCCTGGGTGCCAGCATGGAGAAAGGAAGCAAAGGAAAGGCAGAAGAAATTACAACTACAGGACATGACAAATGATGAATTGGTAAAACAAGTTTTCAGGAGAGATGGCCAATGGTTTGATTTATGGTGAACATGGAGGGCTTAGCCTAAAGGACACATCTTTTTCTGAGGTGTGAAGGAGGTGAGCATTCACGCAGATGGAAAGAAAATGGAGAACACAGAAGTTGGAATAATTCAGATGGTCTCAGATTTTCATATGATGATTTAGTAACATAGAAGGTAAAACACCCTGTTCCCCCCCAAATGGGGGGTACAGTCGAGTGGGAGTTTGAGAAGGATGGGGGTTGGGGGAATATATTCTGTGGTGCCCAGAAGCACCAGAAGGTGATGGAGTGTTAGTGCATGAATTTGCATGATGTCAGACTTCCTAGATGTACAGCTTGCTCTGCAAAATGCAGTGGCAGAGACAGAAAGTGATGTGAGATTGATCAGTGGATTGTTAGAAGAAACAGTGCATTCATCCATTCAATAAACTTTTATTGAACTCTCAGGAAAGGGCACATATAAATGGCAATACCATCCTATCAGCTGTATATGCCAGGCTGAGAACCCAGTGGCACATCAGATACACATATTCCCTACACTCATGTGTGGTCCAGCCAAAAAAAGACAGAGGAAAAGGAATCGGAAACACCATGGAACCATATCTGAAAGGTTGACCAAGAGTCTAGTGGTAGGCTAGCAGGGATGAATGTAGCCTGATGGGTTGAGACAAGGGACAGTGAGGCAGCTCAAACAAGGATACCAAGATGACTGCCGTGTTTGCACTGCCCAAAGAACATCACCCAAAGGAGTAAGAGGGATGGAAATCCAACCTGTCATCCTTAGTCAAGCACTGAACCCATTAGTCTGCAACTCTGCAGAAGGGGAACCATTTTAGGAATTTTCCTGTCCAAAGAAGACATCTTTTCCTAACTTGCACTAAATCACTCTATAGGTTGAGCTGAAAGTCACAATAAAGAGCCAGGATTACCTGAGAAAGAATATAGGGTCTTGTAACCAGAGAGAATGTCACCCGTCCAGATTGGGGAAGTAGAGCAAACTCAATGGAATTGAGGAGTATTTGAAGAAGGAAGTCGGGAAGAAAATGAAATTAGAAGCAAAGGATGTGGAATACAAACCAGAGGTTCAATTAACATCCTAGGGGAACAGAAGGAGAGAAGAATGGAGGAAGATTAGAAGAGACACCGTAAGGAAGCCATGTTCATCCTCGCTTGGTGACCATGGCTGTTTTCCATCATGTCACACTGCAGAATGCCTCTGGTTGCATCGAGCTTGCTTCCGCTGGTGTTCATTCATTCCCCTTTCTGACGGCCTCAGCTCTGTCTTAACTATGAAGAGTAAATCTTATTAAGCATTTGGCTCAGATCATCCAAAACAGTAAAGCAAATAGCTTTCTTGTGTCGTTTCTTTTTTATTTGTGGGTGTCATTAACATTAAACACATGATGTTGCAACAACAATATAATTGACGACTTAATGGGCTGAATTTAAATTCAAGTAATATTTCCATTCATCTAAAAGCTATCCCTTAAAAGTCTGTAAAATTAATTTATTGAAAAAATTTCAACATAACTACCATAAAGTCTCTTCTGAATAATAATGCCATAGATTTTGCAGCTTTTTTTTTTCCGTTTTGGATCAGCACATACCTTCCTTCTGCAGATCTGCTGCCAAAGTTGTGACCAAAAACCTCAAAACATGAGGTTTTGGAATATGTGTCTCCAGAATCTCAAAAGCCCACAGGGACATTTAGAGAAAGGCAGAACACCAGAGTGACATGCTACCCACAAGACGGTGATTGAAAGTGTTGCCAAAAGGGAAAGGCAGGATGTGCCCCTCTGCTGATGCTCGGAGCCAGTGTGGGTACTCTGGCTCTCACCAGAGGAGAGCCATGTGTCCACAATGGAGAAAGGACAAAAAAAAAATCATAGCCCTTAGCTCTGTTCATTTAAATGCTCATTAAAGCTGATCTGTCACCCAGGTTGTATTCATTTCCTGGGGCTGCTGTAACAAATTACCACAAACATGATGACTTAAAAAACAGAAATGTATCCTCTCACAGTTCCAGCCCAGAAATCTGAAATTAAGATGCCAGCAGGGTCACATTCCCTCCAAAGGCTCTAGAGGAGAGGAGGATCCTTCTGTGCCTCGTCTACCTGCTGGTGGCTCCAGGAGTTCCTTGGCTGGTGGCCAAATCACTCCAGCTTCTGTGTCCATCATCCAATGGCCTTTTCTGTGTGTGGTTCCCCTCTTCTGTCTCTCATAAGAACACTTGCTATTGAATTAAGGACCCACCTAGATGGTCCAGGTGAACTCATTTTTCCCCAGCTTTTTTGAGGTATAATTGACATGTAACATTGTATACATTTAAGGTACACAACACATTGATTTTATTTGTAAGGTGTTGATTTGATACACTTCTACATCACAAAGTGATTACTGCCACAGTGTTAGTTAACACCTCCATCCCGTTGCATAATTCCATTTCTCTTTTGTAGTGAGAACATTTAAGATCTACTCTCTTAACAACTTTCAAGTATAAGTACAGTGCTGTTACCTATAATCACCATGCTACACGTTATCCCCAGAACTTACTCATCTTATAACTGGAAGCTTATATTTTTTCTCTGACATCTCCTCTTTTCCCCAACCTACCAGCCTCTGGTAACCAGCATTCTATTCTCTGTTTCTATGAGTTCAAGTTTGTTTTTATTTTTTTATTTTTTTATAGTCTACATGTAAGTGATATCATATCGTATTTGTCTTCCTCTGTCTGACTTATTTCATTTAGCATAATGCCCTCAAGTTCCATCTATGGTGTCAGAAAGGGCAAGAGTTTCTTCTTTCTCATGGCTAAATATATCACATCTTCCTTATCCATTCATCTGTCAAGGGACACTTAGTATGTTTCTGTGTCTTGGCTGTTGTGAATGATACTGTAAAGAACATGGAAGGTGCAGATGATGATTTCATTTCTTTCAGATATCCTTTGGTAGTTTTACTTTTAATTTTTCAAGGAATGTCCGTAGCATTTTCCATAGTATAATATATTCCCACCAACCGTGCAGAAGCACTCTCTTTTCTCCCCATCCTCACCAACACTTGTTATCTCTGCCTTTATGATAACAGCCATTCTATAGTGAAAATTAACAAGACAGGAGGGAACAAATGTTGGAGAGGATGTGGAGAAAGGGGATCCCTTTTGCACTGTTGGTGGGAATGTGAACTGGTGCAGCCACTCTGGAAAACAGTGTGGAGGTTCCTCAAAGAGTAAAAAATAGAACTACCCCACAACCCAGCAATTGCACTGCTGGGGATTTACCCCAAAGATACAGATGCAGTGAAAAGCCGAGACACCTACACCCCAATGTTTATAGCAGCAACGTCCACAATAGCCAAACTGTGGAAGGAGCCTCGGGTGTCCATTGAAAGATGAATGGATAAAGAAGATGTGGTCTATGTATACAATGGAATATTCCTCAGCCATTAGAAACAACAAATACCCACCATTTGCTTCAACATGGATAGAACTGGAGGGTATTATGCTGAGTGAAGTAAGTCAATCGGAGAAGGACAAACATTATATGGTTTCATTCATTTGGGGAATATAAAAAATAATGAAAGGGATTATAGGGGAAAGGAGAGAAAATGAGTGGGAAATATCAGAGGGAGACAGAACATGAGAGACTCCTAACTCTGGGAAATGAACAAGGGGTAGTGGAAAGGGAGGTGAGTGGCAGGATGGGGTGACTGGGTGACAGGATGAGCACTGGGTGTTATACTATATGTTGGTAAATCTAACTCCAATAAAAAAATATTCAAAGTAAAAAAAAAAGCAGCCATTTTAACAGGTATGAAGTAGTATCTAATTGTGGTTTTGATTTGCATTTTCCTGATGATGAGTGATGCTGAGCATCTTTTCATGTGTCTGTTGGCCATCTGGATATCTTCTTTGGATAAATGTTGATTCAGTTCTTCTGCTCATTTTTAAATTGGATTATTTTCTTGCCCTTGGCTTATATAGGATACTCTCACCTTAAGGTCCTTAACTTAATTATGTGTGCAAAGATTCTTTTTCCAAATAAGATCACATTCACAAGTTCTGGGAGTTAGCACATGGACATACCTTTTTGAGAACCTTGTACTTCAGTATAGACGATTGGTGCTTGTTTCGGATAGGAAACTTTTGGCTCCAAATAACAGAAACTACAACTCAAACTAGATTAGATAACAAGGAAGTTTATTGGCTCACATAAGGAGATAAAGAGTACCCAAGTATGGTCCAGACAAGTAGAGAAGGTATCACAGATCTGGTGTTTTTCTTTTCTCCAATATCCTGTTTTAACATCAATGTCCTCTCAGAGTTTATTGCAAGATGCCCACTGTGGCCATCAGTTTTTGCTCATAGCCAGCAGAAGAGAGCAGGAAAAAACATCTTCCCAAACCACAGATATAGGTCTGAGTTAGCCAAATTTGATCAGGGCCCCCAGGAAACTAGTAGTTCCTCAAAGAATTTTATGTCCCATTGGCTAACGTAAATTCTGGACTGCAGCCTGGATCTGGGGATATGCTGAACATCTTCTGAATTGGGTGGCTATGTGGAAGAGGGAAGAAAATTTGAACAAAATTATGACAGAAAGAGGAAGGTTGACACTGAGCAGGAAACTATTTGCTCCAATAGGATGCTTAATGTTAATGGTCTTTTTAAAAGGATGATTATCCAACTTGAGACCACTGGTACCCAAGGACTGTGTGGATCCCTCCCTGCTCCATTATTAGGTATTTGGGTTTGAATTGATCCCCTAATGAGCTAGAAAATCCAGAGCCTTCTTAATAACATTTTGATTTAATTCTGTGGTTGATTATTCCTCCAGGAAAAGAGAAGAAAGAGAAAGAATGTGGACTGGAACAGGGATGGGGAAGTCTTCAAACAATGAGGGCATGTGAGAGAGCTCTCTTAGGTTCACTGCTGCTGCTACTGCTTTTAGCGAGAACAGAAAAGACTCCCTAGACCCTCTAGATATCATAATAC
This sequence comes from Vulpes vulpes, assembly GCF_048418805.1. Classification (NCBI taxonomy): domain Eukaryota; kingdom Metazoa; phylum Chordata; class Mammalia; order Carnivora; family Canidae; genus Vulpes; species Vulpes vulpes. The sequence goes on from NC_132780.1 coordinate 69,754,743, forward strand.
CTACAGATTACCAAATTCGTGGTGTCACTCTTTGAGCAGAACCACATGAACTCTTAATTCTTAATCTCTGGTCCCTCTTTCATGAGGCTCCCTAAGGACCAATTTCCCCTGCTTGCTGTCCCTTTGGTTATATAAAGCAAATGACAAGGCTTTTGCCCTTTCTAAGTGACATAGCTTCCTTGGACAATATCGTGGGCTCCAGTAAGAGCACATGCTACAATTCAAGGTTTGCTTTGGAGACACCCTGGGACTTCTACAGGACACAATTCTCAACCACTTTGTCAGAAATTTATTTACTAGTTTAAACATTAAAGGTCATGGTATCTTTGAGTCCTAAGGCATCTCTCAACCTCACACTGTGAATCTAGTTATGACTTTTACTTTTCATCTATGAGATTAAGGTCAAAATCACAAGGAGACATGAGGTCAAAGAGCAAAGATCATCAAATTACAAAAGTAGAGTTTTTTTCCCCCATTCTTTTAGGGTGGAATTTTATCTTTCTGCTTTCCCATACTCAGAAAATTCAGACAACACAGACAAGCTAAGAGGAAATTGCACTGTGAGTCCATCACCCATATGAAACAAACACACATTATTAAGATTTGGGTGTATATCCTTGCAATAATATTTATATGGACAACGATCCCCCGCACAGATGTGGAGCTAGATGTACAAAGAGCGATAGTTCCAGAAACTGATAGCTTGGTAAGGTGCTATCCTTACTTAAAAAAATAGTAGGTATTTTCCCATCTTTAAATTGAGACCATAATTTCTGCTTTAGAGAATTTTTGTAACTTTTTGATAAAATTCCAAACTTGGAAGAAAATTACAAGACTAGTAGTTCAAAGAATTCTTATATGCTTTATCCCAGATTAATCAAGTTAATCAACTCTTGTACCTTTTACCTCGAAGGGTCAGATTAACACTGCCTCATTTGCTATGTGCATGCTGTGTCTTCCTATATATATATATAGAGAGAGAGAGAGAGAGACAGAGAGAGAGAGAGAGAGAGAGAGAGAGAGAGAATATATGTAGTATATATATTCTTCCTTATATAATATAGAGAATAACAGAACACTTAAATATATACCATATAGTTATATAGAGAGAAGATATGTAGAATATATGGAGATATATAGAGAATATATTATATATACACATACATACACACATTTTTTTCCCAAGTCTTTTGAGAGTACACTGCAAATATGCGCCTTTATCCCCAAATACTTCAAGGTTTATTTCCTAAGAATAATAACATTCTTTTACAAACCACAGCATCATTATCAAAATCCAGGAATTGAATATTGGTACAAATACCATGATCTAATCCATAGTGCAATTTTAAATTCTTTCCATTATTCTAATATTGTAGTTAGAGCTCTTTCATTTTTCACAATCCAGAATCCAATCCAAGATCATATATTGCATGAATAATTTAGTAGATGCCTAATATTCCACCACAGAAATTTCTGTATTTTATTAACCGGTTCTCAGTGTCGAATGTTTATATTTGACTTATAATTTTTCTTCTCTGTACTGAATACTACTGTGAGTATTCTTGCTCTTAAATCTTTCTTCCAGCCCCCTAGAAAATTATCTTCAAATAAATCACTAGGTTCAACCATGTAAAATTGCCATTTTTTGTAGATCAGAATGACGGATACTGGTTATTTGATTTCATTCAACATTATAGAACAGTGGAATTACTCAGGCAAAGGGAAATTATTAAGGCATTTGGCGAATTCTGGCAAATTTGCTCCCTGGGAGATGATTCTTTGAGCTTTCATCAAACATAAGCCTCTCCAGTTCTTTTACCCTCATCAGCATGGGCTATTAACATGCTTAAGTCCTTGTTAGTTCCATGGGAAAAATTGATGTTGATGTTACAATTTATATTTCTTTAAAAGCCAGGGTTTCTAAATGTTTGATATCTATTGACCATTTACATTTTTTATTTTATGAATTTACTGTTGTCCTGCCATTTTTCTGCTCACATTTGTCAACATTATAAAACTAGAAGCTTTATATATTAAGGAATTAACTTTTTAACTGCTTACCCAATTTATCATTTGATTTTACTTAGTTTCATTTTTGATGATTTTATCTATATACAGTCAAACCTATTAACTCCTCAATCATTAGAAAATCCTTATTCTCCCATTCCAGATTCAGATAACCATTTACCCACTCTTTTCTTAATTTTATGTTTTCCTTTTACTGCTGAACTGTTTTGGCTCTGTGGACTTTATTATAGGATATGGTCCACATGGTGTGAGGTAGGCATTTGATATGATTTTTTCCAATAGTTAACAAAGTTGCCAGGGCCTTTACTGAATGCTTTTTCCAATTGGTCTGAAATGTCAAATGATCTGAAAGGCAAGTGTGTATCCCAACATTTCAAAGTGTTAAATTCTTGTTATGATAGTATTTCAATGTTCTGTTATACAGACCCCGGTATGCAAGCTAGTGCCATACTGTTTTAATTATAGTCATTATGCAATTTATTTTAGCAACAATTTTTAAAGGAAAAACCTCATCATTACTTTTCTTTTTCAAAATTTAGTTGGATATTTTTCTCTCAGAATCATTTTGAAATCATTTTGTCAAGTTGCCAAAGAATACATTGTATTAAAAATTGCACTAAACTAAAAAAAAAAAAAATTGCACTAAACTTAGGAAATACTTTGAGGTAAATGAATAGTTTTTACAATATTCTGTTGCCATACAGCAAAATACATGAATACCTTTTTTGTTTATTCTAGCAATGTTTTGTGGCCTTTCATAAATAGTATTTTAGTTGTATTTGTATACCTCGTTTTTATCATTAACTTATTCTAATGAGTTTTATAATTTTATTGCTATTAAAAATGGCAAAATTATGGAATTTTAAGACCTCTTTTTCTTTTTTTAATTAAACTTTTTTTAAGATTTTTTATGTATTCATTCATGAGAGACACATAGAGAGAGAGAGAGAGAGAGAGGCAGAGACACAGGCAGAGGGAGAAGCAGGCTCCACATAGGGAGCCCGACATGGGACTCTATCCCGGGTCTCCAGGATCAGGCTAAGCCACCGCTGAGCCACCCGGGCCTGAAGACCTCTTTTTCTTTTAAAGATTTTATTTATTTATTTATTTGAGAGGGAGAAAGAGTATGAGGATGGGTGGGAGGGGAGGGGCATAGGGAGAGGGAGCAGTAGATTCCCATGTTGAGCAGGGAGCCAGACTCAAGGCTCTATCCCAGGACCCTGAGATCATGACCTGAGCCAAAGGCAGATGTTAAATCAACTGAGATAGCCAGATATCCTGACCTCTTTTTTTATAGAAAGTAAATTTATTTGGAAGTTCTGGGTAAACACCAGTAGGTGTTACTCCTGAGACTTTCTCACTAACTGCTTACCAACGATTTCCATCTAACATTTAACATGGTAGATAAAATCTTGTAAAAAGAAAAGGGTAGTCAGCCAGTCAGGACTTTGGGTCCATGTGTGAAGCCACATCCTTATGGAAAAGAGGCTACAGAATCAGCCAAGTTTGACAGGTGCACCTCAGGAGACCATCAGAAAACACTGTTGGCAGCCGTTGCCCTTCTGACTTCATATTTTTTTATTCTCCTGGCATTGCAAAATAGCTCAGTAAAGAGGAAACCAACCTAAACACACAGAGTCAGAAAGGCAAGGCCATGAAATATGCTGTGTTTCCTATCAATGAGCTGAGATTGCTCCAGTGATACTGTTCATTTCCCACGCAGAAGTCGTAGTTCCAGAAAAATCAAAGTGTTTAGAAACTTAAATACAGCAATTTTTTGTTCTTGCAAGTAGACTGTCTGGTTTAAAGTTAAAGAAGCTCAAGTAGCTTAGATAAAAGGCAGTCATTTTGTGGATCTGACCGAGAATGATGGAGCTGAGGACACAGGGATGGGCACAGAAGGTGGTATTATAGATGGAGCTCTGCCCTGGATGCCTGCAGGCAGGGCAGGTGCAGGGGAGGGGCGACATGTACCTGGCTGCATTTCTGAATTGGAATCCCTCACCACCACTCACTGGCAGGCAGCATGATGAGGACCTCTGAAGGCCCACAGAGCCTGTCACATACTCTGGTCACTGTCCTTTGACAGGGGGTTTCCAGGTCAAGATCACAATGTAAGCAGACCCCAAACCTCACCTCCTCTGCTGCTCCCCAAATACACTGAAACCAGAGACCAAGGCACACAGGGACATATGGACATTTGTATATGTGTACAGATGTCCAACAGACACACATTTAAAATATATACCCAGGGATGCCTGGGTGGCTTAGTGGTTGAGCGTCTGCTTTCAGCTCAGGTCGTGATCCCAGGGTCCTGGGACCGAGTCCACATCAGGCTCCCTCCAGGGAGCCTGCTTCTCCCTCTGCCTATGTCTCTGCCTGTCTATGTCTCTCATGAATAAATAAATAAAATCTTAAAAAAATAAAATATAAAATATACAGCCACCCTCCAAGGTAGAGGAACCCATCCATGAGCCCAAGAAGAGGGTGAATTGAGCTCAAAGCCATACCAGTGACAAACCGAGGCCACACCAAGCCAGTCCCCACTCCTGAGAGCGACTAAAAGAATTCCACCAACCTGTGATGGTTAGTTTTGCCTGTCATCTTGACGAGGCCTCAGGTGCCCCCGCACTTGATCAGGTACTTCTCTCATTGGATCTGTGAGAGTGTTTCTGGATGCCATTAGTCTTTGAATCAGCAGACTGAGTCAAGGGGATGCCCTCCCCAGAGTGAGGGGGCCTCATCCAATATGTAGAGAGCCTGAAAGGAATACATAGAAGGAGTACATATTCTTTGTCTCTCTGTCTCCCTCTCCCCATTTTCCTCCTCCCTCTCTCTCTCCCTCCCTCTGTCTCTTTCTCCCTCCTTCTCTCCTCTCTCCCTCCCTGCCATTCCATCCTCCTCTCTACCCCTTCTCTTTGTCCCCATCTCTCCCGCCCCTACTCTCCCTTACTCTCCCCTGACTGCTACACTGGGGCGTCAATTTTCTCCTGTCCTGGACTGTGATTTACACCATCAGAGCCCCTGATTCTAAGTCCTTCAGATGCAGACTGGAATCCACATGGCTGGCTTTCTGGCTCTTGAGCCTTCACACCATGCCCACCGGCTCTCCTGGGTCTCCAGTGGATGGACAGCAGGACAGGGGACTTGGCCTGCAAAATTGTATGATTCAACTCCTAATAATAAATCTATCAGCTGTAGTTCTCTGGAGAACTGTGACTTATGTATGATTCAAACACCACAACACAGCCCAAAAATAAAGCTGAAAGAAGTGCATGCAGGAAGAAATTCTGTAGAACACAGAATTTCTTAGGAAATTCTTAAGAATTTCTTCTTAAGAAGAAACACAGAGGTTCTCAAGCAAAAGTTACTGAGTGCAAGGAAACCTAGCTGATGACAGAGACCCACCATGGAATCAACCAGACAAACAAGCAGCTGCGTGGTCAGAAGACAGCAAAAAACCTTCAGAGCAGAACAGTGACCTTAGAATGCCATGTCCACGTACTTTGTTATTCAAGAATGAGGGTGAAATTAAGATCTTTGCATACATGGGCGATACAAATAACCACAAAAATATCTTTCTCCACTTCAAGAATATACTTCAGAAAGAAAAAAACAGAGGCGCCTGGGTGGCTCAGTCGGTAAGCATCTTCTTTCGGCTCAGGTCACGATCCCAGGGTCCTGGGATCAAGCCCTGTGTTGGGCTCCCTGCTCAGTGGAGGAACCTGCTTCTTTCTCCCTTTCCCCATGCTCGTGTTCTCTCATGCACACTCACTTGCTCACTCTCTCTCTCAAATAAATAAATAAGATCTTTATTTAAAGAAGAAGAAGAAGAAGAAGAAGAAGAAGAAGAAGAAGAAGAAGAAGAAGAAGAAGAAGAGAAGAAGAAGAAGAAGAAGAAGAAGAAGAAGAAGAAGAAGAAGAAGAAGAAGAAGAAGAAGAAGAAAAGCCCAAGCAACAGGTGAAAGAAATCAGTAGACCATGTTGACAAATCTAATTAAATAGGGGCTTAAAATTATAAGTATTTTAAAAAGTCTTAGTGTCTACATCAATTTGGATCTAAAATTCTAGAACAGAATATGAGATTCAAGGGTTGCATTTCAAAGGAACAGTAAGAATATTAGATGTCAAACTGTTGGTGTATCTGCATGTGTGTATTTTTCTGGAGAGGAAATCCACAGCTTCTCTGACTCTCAAAGGGGCCCATGTCCCTGAAAAAAAGTGAAGAGCCATCGTCCAGTGGCTCTCAGAGCAGACACCACACTTCTGAGCCACCCAGACCCAGAAGATCCTCCACACACTTTTCTCCTGGTGTCTGGGCTTGGGGTCACCAGGCTGGAGGGGCAGCTGAGCTAAGCAGACACAGTCCCCTCCGTGGCCCTCATCTATCGCCCTGCACCTAAGACAAAGAAAAAAAGTAATGCTCTCTGTCCATCCACAACCGTGGGACTACAACCTGAGTCAAAGCCCTAAAAGTAGCTAAAGTTTAAAAAAAAAAAAATCAGTCCAACAGAAATGGTTTCATTTAGCTCCTTTTAAAAAGTAGTATGATCTTTTTCTTTTTACTAACATCATAGATATTTTCTCCAGAAATAATCTCAGCTTTGGACTCTGCAGCCAAAACCTGTGTATCCTAATTACGGGAAAACTAAAATAGATGAAGAGACACGTGCTGTCCCTTCAGCGAATTTGCTAACTGTGGACTGAATCTAATGGAAATATATTAAATTATGGAAATATATTGAAATTGCCAACATTCAGCAACATCATCAACCTAGACCTACATTTCTGCAGGAAGAAAACAACTATTAAGAAAATTAAAACTATACAATGACCAGTTCAATTTATTTCTCATTGAACTGATTGAGGTTTTTTGTTTTTGTTTTGTTTGTTTTTCCTTAATGGAATTGCAAGACACAGTGAGATTGATGGTGTGGGCCATTATTCTGCAAGCCTTCTGTCCCTTCCTCCTTCCACTGGGGGATGGAGCAGTGCCCTGGCCCTTTGGGGTGGGCTTGGCCACGCAACAGGCATTGCTGGGTGGCTTTGGGGGGCCGGACACAAGCAGAAGAGAGGCCTTCCATGTGTTGTCAAGTTGGCTTGCCTCTTGCCCTCTACTGATCGGCCACCAGAAGAGCGGGATCCCAGTGGCTGCTGCCCTTCTGCTGCCAGGCCAGGCCCCCTGAACATGTGGAAAAAACGTGGGCTGCTGGGAGCAGCAGAGTTTCTGGAGCCTTCTTATGCCTCCTTATCATGGCTGCAACAAGTGAAGAAATTTCTCTCCATGCCTCTTTTGCAAATAAGAAAAGCTGCCTCAGCCAAAAGAATGCCTTTGCTTCTTGGGGGGCGAGTGGCATATAGAAAATTTTGGCTCCATTACTCGGGTTATTTCCATTGTATTCCCTCAAAGAAACGGAAGGGATTATCATCTGTCTGAAGACCAGATTCAGAGCCTGGAAATAAATGTTTCACGATAAACAAGAAACCCTGGTAAACATCCAGTACTGATTTATAATTGATGAAGGGTGCTCTTGGGACTCTGACAAGCTCTAGAGGATTCTAGTTATAATAGGCCCGCTCAGTTTACTGGCAGTTATTTATTTATTTATTTATTTATTTATTTATTTATTTATTTATTTAGATTTTATTTATTTATTTGAGAGAGAGCACATGAGCAGGGGGGAGGGCAGAGCGAAAGGGAGAAGGAGACTCACTGCCAAGCAGGGAGCCCAACATGGGGCTCCATCCCAGGACCCTGAGATCATGAGCTGAGTAGAAGGCAGATGTTTAATCAACTGAGCCACCTGGGCACCCCAGTTTATTGGCTTTTAAAGTTTGAGTGCCTTACCAGGTGTTTGAGGACTGATGCTAAGAGTCAAGATATTTTTAATTAAAATGTGGCACAGAGGGCACCTGGGGGGCTCAGTGTTTGAGCATCTGCCTTCAGCTCAGGGCATGATCCAGGGATCGTGGAATCAAGTCCTGCATCTGGCTCCCTGCAGGGAGCCTGCTTCTCCCTCTGCTTCTCCTTCTGCCTAAGTCTCTACCTCTCTCTGTGTCTCTCATAAATAAATAAATAAAATATTTTTAAAAATGTGACACAGAATCAAATCTATGAATCTGGAAAAAAACAATGTTCAAATCCATTAGTGATGCTTAACTATTGTGCCTTTAAAAATTACTTCGTGTGAGGGTAGGGAGGTAGATATTTTGCTTTTAGGGAAAAAACAGAGTAGAGATAAAATCTGGTGCCCTTCTTGTCTCTCAACAAAAGGTCAGATTCTCCAAGCCCTGGTGCTGCAAAGAGCATCAGTACCCCTGAAACAAGTTTTGTCGGAAGGACTCGTGTTTATTACTAGGTCATAAAGTAGAGCTGCAAGTCTATTATCTCTCAGTGCCGGGCTCGCTCAGCCTGAGGAACGAGAAACCTATCTGGGAAAGGCCAAGGCAGTTTCCAAAGGCCAAGGTCAATGGCCAGCTTTCCCTGGCCTCAGGCCCCCTGACCTGTTTGGGGTTCTAAGATGATACCCTGGCACCTGCCAACTTTTCTGGGCGGTCGTGATGTTTGCACATATTTGCACGGTATCCACCACGTTGGCTGTGGTCACAGGCTTCAGGGGGGACCCACTCTGACCAGAATGTCAGCATCAGACCCTGGACACCTGCACTTTCTCGACGGTAAAGTGGGGATGAGAAGGTACTGCTGGCTGAAAGGCTCATTATGATTAGATTAGCTCATGGAGACCAGTGGTTCTCAAAGTGTTGTCCTGTGTCAGGGACACCAGCCCGACCTGGGGCAGTTCAGAAAAGAAGCTGTGGTCTCTGTATACAATGGAATATTCCTCAGCCATTAGAAACGACAAATACCCACCATTTGCTTCGATATGGATGGAACTGGAGGGTATAATGCTGAGTGAAGTAAGTCAGTCGGAGAAGGACAAACATTATATGGTCTCATTCATTTGGGGAATATAAAAAATAGTGAAAGGGAATAAAGGGGAAAGGAGAGAAAATGGGTGAAAATATCAGTGAGGATGACAGAACATGAGAGACTCCTAACTCTGGGAAACGCACAAGGGGTAGTGGAAAGGGAGTTGGGCGGGGGGATGGGGTGACTCGGTGATGGGCACTGAGGGGGGCGCTTGGCGGGATGAGCACTGGGTGTATTGCTCTATGTTGGCAAATTGAACTCCAATTGAAAAAAAAAGATCTGGGAAAAAAAAGAGAAAGAAACGCAGGTCATTCTGCTACCAGATGGGCTGAGTGGGCGAGCCGGGAGGGGGGGTGCTCCGGGGTCTGTGCGTCCCATGCCTGCAGGTGCCCCTGATGCAACTGCTCTGAGACTGTGACGTCCCAGAAGATCAGCACTTGACACATGGTAAGTACTCAGCATCTCGTACGGGGGAGAAAAAGTTAGTCCGTCTTGATAGTGTTTGCTGTTTGTTACTACGAAGTATTACTACATTTATTATCATTATTATTATTATTATTGTTCTCAAACAGCAGCAACCAGTCTGGAGGACATGAAGCATGAAGCCTGGAGCCTGCTCACGCTTAACCCCCTCCCCAGTGGGCTTGGGAGAGGAACGGCTCACAAACCACACACGCTGGACGGATCGCCTCTGGAAAACAGGAAAGGGTGCTCATCCCCCCCAAATCAAAGTTAAAATTAGTCTCATTCCAATTAGGCACCTTTTTTTCCCAGGTGAAGACAAAAAAACATTTTCCTTTAATTCGTTTGAATCCGTGTGTGACACTCCTTTCCTCTTGCTCTGCCCCTGCCCCCACTTCTGGCAGAAGATTTTATGGACAGAATCTATGAAGTCCTTGCACCCTGAGGGTGGGCCCTGAGCACAAGGCGCCCTCCCCGGGCTCTGGCGCCGGCAGCCCGGGAGGTGAGGTGCTGAGCAGGTGTCCTGTGCGTGCTGCCTGGGGGCTGCGCAAGGGGCTCCTGGAGTCAGCACCGTCCCCCACCCCACTAATCTATACACCGAAGAGGAAACCGCCGTCATTTTGTCTTCTTCCCCTCAATTTCTGTGGTCGCTTCCACCCCACAGGCTCCCCAGAAAGGCCAGCAGAGCCTGCCCGGGGCACCAGGCCGACAGTGAGCACTGGGCTTCACAAAGCCCACGGCCCCGAGCTGCATCCTGCAAGTCACCGGCCCTCGGGCAGAGCAGGTCAGGGGCAGCAGCAAGGTTTGCAGAGGTTTCGTCCTGTGTTTCATTCCTGCACCGTGTTCTGTTTATTGACCATTGTCAAAGTGAAGTACATGAAATGCAGTAAGAAAGCCACCACTCTTCTCGTCCGCCATCCCCAGGGAAGCACCCAAAGGGCAGGGTGGGAGCCACAGGGCTCCAACTTGGGTCCTCCTGCACCTGTGGTCCACCTGCACCTGTGGTCTCCCTGCACCTGTGGTCCGCCTATACCTGTGGTTTTCCTGCACCTGTGGTCTGCCTGCACCTGTGGTCCACCTCCACCTGTTATCTTCCTGCACCTGTGGTCCACCTGCACCTGTGGTCCACCTGCACCTGTGGTCCACTTGCACCTGTGGTCCACCTGCACCTCTGGTGTGCCTGCACCTGTGGTCTGCCTGCACCTGTGGTCCACCTGCACCTGTGGTCCTCCTGCACCTGTGGTCCTCCTGCATCTGTGGCCTTCCTGAACCTTTGGTCCACTTGCACCTGTGGTCCACCTGCACCTGTGGCCTGCCTGCACCTGTAGTCCTCCTGCACCTGTGGTCCACTTGCATCTGTGGTCCACCTGCACCTGTGGTCCACCTGCACCTGTGGTCCACCTGCACCTGTGGCCTGCCTGCACCTGTGGTCCGCCTGTACCTGTGGTCCACCTGCACCTCTGGTGTGCCTGCACCTGTGGTGTGCCTGTACCTATGGTCTTCTTGCACCTGTGGTCCACTTGCACCTGTGGTCCACCTGCACCTCTGGTGTGCCTGCACCTGTGGTCTGCCTGCACCTGTGGTCCACTTGCATCTGTGGTCCTCCTGCATCTGTGGCCTTCCTGCACCTGTGGTCCACTTGCACCTGTGGTCCACCTGCACCTGTGGCCCGCCTGCACCTGTGGTCCGCCTACACCTGTGGTCCACCTGCACCTGTGGCCTGCCTGCACCTGTGGTCCGCCTGTACCTGTGGTCCACCTGCACCTGTGGTCTTCCTGCACCTGTGGTCCACCTGCACCTCTGGTGTGCCTGCACCTGTGGTCTGCCTGCACCTGTAGTCCTCCTGCACCTGTGGTCCACTTGCATCTGTGGTCCACCTGCACCTCTGGTGTGCCTGCACCTGTGGTCTGCCAGCACCTGTGGTCCACCTGCACCTGTGGCCTGCCTGCACCTGTGGTCCGCCTGCACCTGTGGTCCACCTGCACCTGTGGCCTGCCTGCACCTGTGGTCCGCCTGTACCTGTGGTCCACCTGCACCTGTGGTCTTCCTGCACCTGTGGTCCACCTGCACCTCTGGTGTGCCTGCACCTGTGGTCTGCCTGTACCTGTGGTCTTCCTGCACCTGTGGTCCACTTGCACCTGTGGTCCACCTGCACCTCTGGTGTGCCTGCACCTGTGGTCTGCCAGCACCTGTGGTCCACCTGCACCTGTGGCCTGCCTGCACCTGTAGTCCTCCTGCACCTGTGGTCCACTTGCACCTGTGGTCCACCTGCACCTCTCGTGTGCCTGCACCTGTGGTCTGCCAGCACCTGTGGTCTGCCTGCACCTGTGGTCCTCCTGAATCTGTGGTCTTCCTGCACCTCTGGTCCACTTGCACTTGTGGTCCACCTGCACCTGTGGTCTGCCTGCACCTGTGGTCCTCCCAGGACTATGGCCTGCCTGCATCGGTGGTCCTCCCGCACCTATATTGCAGGCTCTTTGCAGAATGCTGGAGGTATGGGTGTGAGAGGTAAGGACTGCACATGCTTTCTAGAAACTGATTTAATCTCCATATATTTCATCCACTAAATATATGTGCAATTTGCAAACCTAAAGTCAGAGGCTATAAGCAAAAGTAGTTTTTGAGTTGGCTATAAGAAGAAACAAGAAACTATTTACAAAGGTTCACACCCACCTACATTGTCCCCTTGTGACTGACTTTCTTAAGTGCAGAGCAGTCCCAGAAAGGCCAGTTGCCAGGCAGGGTCCCAGATGCAGCCTTCCTAGTCCTTTTCCCCAAAATTCACTATCTGGCTGGCGGCTCCAACAGGACCAAGAGGTCACCACCGCTCACGGGGCTGTGGAACATTCTGAGACACCATCCATATTCAGGCCTCCTCAGGATGAACAGTCCTGGCAAGGCTGGCCTGGGAGATCCCCAGCCCCCCTGACCTTCCCCAGGTCAGCCCACTCTCCCGGCAGCCCTCAGTGCCCTGCGCTGTCCCCTTCCACCTTGTGTGACCTGGGCAATTGGTGACCTTGGGGCCCGGGCTCCCATCCTCCCCACTGTACCACCTGCCACGGTCGGGGTGGCTGCCCCTGGAGGGAAGGGAGGCTGTGCCCCGTGGAGCAGAGCAGAGGCCTTCACCGGACGGAGCCCATGGAGGCTGGGAGAAGTAGGCCGGGTGGTTGTGTGCACAGCTCTGCAGGAGCCACACACCATCCTCTGGGTACAGCCCTCCCCCCAAGGGGGACAGCTCTGGGTGCCTTCGTATGGGGCTGGATCAGCCTAGAGCGGCCTGCGGGACACCTTCCCACCAGCACCCTTCCATTCCGCCTTCATGGGAGAAGCAATGGAAGGCTGGGCAGGGTGAGCTTAGCTAGGCAAAAACAGAACACAGTTCCTCCGGGTCCAGAAATTAAGACCATGAAATTTACCCTTTCCCCCCTCAGTCAAATGTGCTTTTTTTAAAAAATAAGCATTGCCCACACACTATCTGAATGACCCAGAGGTCACCAGAGGGGCTTGCCGAATGTTAAAATCAAGCCAGATAAATACACGGCTCTCCCACCTCATATTAACTAAATTACGGAAGCATTTATATGAGCAAAGCAATAAAAGAGGGAAAGGAGATGGAATCAGAGAAACCTATAAAGATGATGAAGCTTGTTAAAATAAGAGCCGTTAATGGAATAAATAGCACTGGCACTAAAGCACAAATCGACAGCATCTTTCTCAGATTCAGATATTTGCTAGAATGAAAATTCCACTATTGATTATATTTAATTATTGAGATCTCTTCCCCAAATGAAACGCAAACTAGTTTTCTGGATGACAGACTGTTATTAACTTCTGCCGCTAAATAATCTCAGCAGCTATCATGCATGAAAATGGAAAAATCATTTGACTTTTTATATTAAAACAATACAAATGAGACAAAACGACAAGATGATGTAAATCAACACATTAGAATTTAAGATACAGTTTCAAAGTGATGTTATGAGCTACGCTCAAACATGAGCGACGCTTCAAAGTGGAGTGTTCAGAACGTGAGCTTGCAGACACGGGCACCTGAAGGTGCTCAGGTGTGCGAGGCTGTGGGCAGCTCTGCAGACGGTCAGTGGAGCCAAGCTCAGCCTCAGCCTCTCCTCGTGCCCTCCAACCCCCTGCCTCCCCCCCTCAGCCTCCTCCTGCCTCCATGGTCAAGCTCTGCTCACAGGAAAGATGAGAGCCACTGGTTCACATGAAAGATATAATGAGAGCGCTGAATCCTAACCACTAGACCAACGGGCACTGAAGGGGGCACTTGATGGGATGAGCCCTGGGTGTTATTCTATATGTCAGCAAATTTAACACCAATAAAAAATAAATTAAAAAAATAAATGCCTTTTGCAAAGTCCCTGAAAGAAATAATAAACTTATTTTATTTGCAACTTAAAAAAAAAAAAAAGAGTAGAACTTGAAACTTCTCACCACAAAAAAAAAAGAATGGTAATGATGGGATGGGATGGAGTATTAGCTATGAGGGTGATCACTTTGTAATAGATGTATCAAATCAGCTCACTGTACATCTTCAACGTACACAATGTTATATGCCAATGATCTCTCAATAAAGCTGGAGAAAGGTAAAAAAAAAAAAGATATAATGTGCCATAAGGATCAGTGTGTGTGTGCATGTGTGTGTGTATGGGTGTGTGTGTCCCTGAGGGAATTTGCACTTTAGTCAAAAACAGACTTTATCCCTCAGGAACCAGTGTCCTAGAACAAAAGAATTTTAGGAGCCAGAAAACTGAGCTATTAGTGGGGTGGAAATGAGGTGGAGATGAGGGAACCAGGAAAGCCTTGCCTGGATGACCCATTCAGGATTTCTGCTGCCCCGTAGCCACTCTGCTAACCATTCCCCTCCCTGCTACTGGGGGTAGGAGAGGGTTGGAGAGAGGGAGGGGAAGGAAGGGGAGGCAGAGGCAAGAGAGAAGATGAAGTTTTTTACTCCAACCACATTCTCATCTACAGGTTCAAATGACACACCAAAAATTTTGCCTGACTGATGTTAATTACTGTAAATTAATAGTAAAACAATTACAACATAAACACACATAAGTGCTGAGACCTGGATTTTTTAAACTAATTGAGATTTTATTATTCTCAGATATACAAAAAACAAAAAATTAGAAGATTTTTACAACTCATGAGGATATATTTTGTTCTCAGGCGGTCCCTGAACAACCATACAGATGATCTAGGACTTGAAATATGTAATTTTAAGTATCCAAGGAAATCCCTATAAATTATTTTCATCAAGTATATGTATTAGCGATGCCCACCAGTCACTGTGACCTGAAGATAAGGTGCCTGTTTCTCAGTGTTTTACTCAATTAACTTCATAAGCTTTAATTTAGCTTCGTGGCAACAGCGTTCATGAAATGAGAGCTCGTGCCCAGATATCAATGGGCTGCTTCCTGCCCAGGCATTATGGTTTTGTGTCAACCCTTTTCGGCGGTGGGACGTGGCCACCCTTCAAACACTAACACAAAATCGCCATTTAATGTTAGTGCTTTAAGTTAATGCTGCAGTGAGTTCAGGGGCCTGGGGGGTTGTCACCTCTGAGCATACCAAGTCCCTGCAAGGGCAGACTCAGCGCCAGCCAGTCCCCAGGGAGAATAGGGAGAAACAGCGTTCCTGGCTCCCACTGAAGCGGGGAACAAGGCTACCAGTGTGGTTGGCGCTGGTCTTTGCCCGTGATCTGCAAAGTGACAGAGAAGCCTGTGTTGAAGCTTGTGGTTACGTGGATTTAAGTAGATTGACTGCGGGCCCCACCTGCCTGCCTGCCTCCACAGACCTTGCCTCCCAATCTGTAAAATCAAATCTCTAAACCTCCTCCGTATGATGCAACTCTGCTGAAACACGGCTCTCACAGGTGGCCAGTGGCTGTGTCTTACTGTCCCAACACCAGCATTAACAGGACGTCGTTGGAATGGCAAAGGCACTGAGGGTAGATAATTCAGGAGGCATCTAAGGGTGATCTCATGCAGTGATAAAGATTTCCTCTTCCTCATGTGCATGCAGGAAGCAGGTAGGGATCCATCACCTTTTACGGGTTAGAGGACTAAAGTTCGTAACAGTGAAGCTGCCCTTCGCCCCGCTCCAGCCATTCGTGGAGGGCATCTTGAACCCATCCTGCCCACCCATGGTTCTTAGATCTGAGGGCACAGCGACGCAGTCAAGCAAGGTCCCTGCTCTCGTGATACTGATATTCTAGAGGAAGCAAGCAACGAACTAGCAAATTAGTAATGAGATCGTTTCAAGTAACAGTAAGTGCTCTGGCAGATAAAACCAGATAATGAGGCAGGGTTCTCTGTAAAGGCTACTTTAGACACCAGGAAAGAGACAGTAGATCTGAGACTCTAAGGGCAAGGTGGAAGCCACTGGAGTGTTGTGAGAAAGTTCCAGGCCAAGGCCCTCGGTGGCGAGGATCCCCTAATAGGAATCAGTATGGCACCATGGAGTCCCAGTGGGACCTAGGAGGTGCAGAGCCCAGTGAGCAGGATGGAAAGTGGTCGCAGATGCGGTTCCAGGTGGGGCCCCAGGTGGGCATAGGTAGGGTCTCCAGGTGGGTGGGGAGGATACAAAAGGCCTCACCTTGTCCTTATTATTCTAGGTGTTAAAAGAAGCCAATAGTGGGTTGAAAGTAAGACATTCACCTGGTCTTTTTAATTTATTTATTTAAAGATGAATCTAGCTGCTATATGGGAATAGATTATGTTAGTAAGAGTGCAACCAGGGAGTGTGGTTAAAAGCAAGAATTTGGACAGAAACCAACCTTGTACCCCACCTCTCAAGTCCCAGCCACCTCCCCTGCCTCATTCACCACACACCGCCTCCAAGTATGAGTGGGAAACTTAGCCTGTTCACGTGAACCAAACACATCTAAGATTTAGTTGTTTCATGAGCAATTCTAATCCGATGCCCACGGACACCAGGAAAGGAGGGAAGAGCAACCACAATGAGTGAAGGGGCAGCCCCAAGGTCCTTTGAAAGCATCTCCCACTGAGCCTCAGAGGAGGCCTCCTGAGGTCATGACTTGGGAGAGGTTAATAAATAGGACAAGAACTCAGACACTTCTTGTTCTGAAATGAAATAGGAAAACATTCAGCACGATATGAGCAAACAAATGGCTCTTACTTATCAAAAGCCCCAAATCATGGCCTTTCCATTAGATCCCTGAGTTCCCTTGTGTCTTGGTATTATTTTCTTTGCTAGTCTCTGTCAAGAGCCTCTGTACCACAGGATAGTTTTTCCAGAGGAAGGATCCCCAAGATCCTTGCAAGAGTCAAGCGGATGAAGATAACAATGACTGGGAAGGTCCTTGCTCTTGTTCTGGTTCCTTCCATCTTGGACATGGTAATATGGTGGAGGGTGTTGCCCAGGTGACCTTCTGCAGGTGCAGAGATGCTCCCAGCACCTCTGTTCTGTCCTGGGGTGAGTCACCTGGGGCTGCTATCCAGTGCTGATCAACTAGAACTCTCTAGAACTCAGGGTGGAGTCACGGACACCAGGGCTATGCATGCCACATGTCTGGGGTCCAAGGTGTCAGCAGCACCTTCAGGCAGAACGTCTCACCCCTACATCTTAAGTGCATATCTGCATTCCCTCTCTTGCCAGGAGTTGCTCCACGCAGGCTGCCTGACCCCACCGCACCAGTGGGTTGAACAAGAAACTGACATTTTCCAAACAGCCTTTGCTCCACCCTTGATTAGAAACTGTCTTTAATCAAAACACCACATCAGAATTCTGAACCAATTTCACTCTGGCTCTCCTAAGTGCTTTGTACAAAACATTAACTCTGGAATCTCATTACACATTTGCAACCCCTGTGACAAACATAAATGATAATTTGGCTCTAATGCCTTCTTGAGCAAGCCACATTTTGAAAGGCTCATGGATAGATAACAGTATCTTACTGAGGGCAGTGTATAAGTGTTGAGTTTATCTGTCTCTGCTTTTTGAAGAAAGAGTCCGAGCTGGGAGAGCAAGATGCTGAGCAAATGCTCAGGGAACACACATCTGGTGGTTCCCAGCTGGTTCACCCAGAAAGCAGCGTCGCCCCTGCGTGTCCAGGTCCTTGGGTCCCAACCACAGGTGGGCAAGAGCAACCCCAGTAAGCAAAGCCAAGTCAGGTTCTGAAATATAGTTGCGAATTTGCTCACACAGAAGACAGCCTTGAAAGATCTTCATTTCTTTTTTCTTTCTTTCTTTCTTTCTTTCTTTCTTTCTTTCTTTCTTTCTTTCTTTCTTTTTTTTTTTAGATCTTCATTTCAGTGTTAGAGAGGACCCTCCCTAGAGAGGGATTATAAACTTCTGGGACACTGCAGCTTGAGAAATAATCATCAAGGGTTTAGATCTTTTGTGTTGCTTCTGACTGGTCACTCTTTCCCAGCTCTAACTACATGGCTCCAGCCATGCCCATGGCCCTTCCTAACTGGACGGCCATACTTGGTACCAATGAGCCCATTCCACCAACCTCTGATGACTGAACCAAGGCATGGACTCTTCGAGTGGGCCAAGGGCAGCTAATCCTTAGGCTCACTGGTAGCCTGAGCTATGGCTCAGCTCATGGTGGAAATGGGTTGGACAGGTTATGAAGGAAAGAATGGGCCACAGGAGTCAAGAACATGCTGCAGCTAGTGGAAACCACATCAGTCTTGTGAGGAAGCCATGATTCAAGGGAAGACTTGAACAGGCTCCAGGAGAAGCCAGCACAGTAAGAAGCTGCATTGTGCCCATGGGGAAGATCACAAAGAAGATGCACCAAGCTTTTTGACCTAACACAGCCTTCTTGGATGAGGTTCCTTCCAGGAGTGTTGGCATGGATGTTCCTATTGGGGAATTTTCATACAATTTCAGCATCCATATTCCAAGGATAGTCTCAACCTATTACCCCACCTCGGCCTGGCCTAAGTGATGGTGCTATCAGACCGTGGCATTAACATGTAATTTGAAAATCTAAAAGTTAGCAAAACAGCAATAGTAACAACAATTTGAGAGCCTTCCTGTCTGCTCCAGGCCTCTCCACTTCCGACACCCTGACTTTGGCCCATCCGATGCTGGACATACCTCTCCCGTTGCACTCACCACCTTGTTTGAGGATTCTTCGCCTCTCTCCTTGGAGTTTCTCGAAGGCAAAGACTGCGTCCTCCTGTTCAATCCCACTCTCAGAAATTAAAATAGCAGAAGAGCACCCACACTGTTCAGAGTATTATGGGAGGGTGAAAGTAACCCCCAAAGCTCCTTCCTAGTAATCATTTTCTACATGTCTCTAAATATGCGCTATGAATAACTTATAAAATATTCTTAGCAAAAAGTGAAATTCTTTTTTTTTCTTTGCTGATGAAAGTCTCCTTCCTCGATGTATCAAATCTTTTTTTATTTAACCCCAACATGACAATTCCCCATTTCAAGTGTGAGAAATGTTGTAGGTTCCTAACCAAGTGAAAGCCCCACCTACAAGGTTTGAATGTAGTAATTGCCACCTTTGGAACAATAGTAAAATGCTTTGTAAAATTGCTAACCTTTTTAATTCTATTTTTCTAATTCACTAGTTTTTTTAAATAGAGGGATGCTAACTTTATTTCTTACCCTTATCCTTATTTCAATGAGTCTAATTAAGAGTACTTGAAAGTAATTCTGAACTTCCAAGTTCAGATTCTGTTGTGTTAGCAGCATTGCTAATGTTCACATGATCTTCTTTTCTCCCCCGTTTTATTGAGACATAATTAACATATAACATTGTGTCTGTTTAAGAAATATCAAGAAATATTGTGTGATGATTTGATGCACACAAGTATTGCAAAGTGATTACCACAATTAAGTGAATTAACACGTCCGTCACTTCACATAGTTGCCTTTTTGTGTATGTGGTGAGAAGTTTTAACATGTACTCTCTTAGTAACTTCCGGGTATACAATACAGAAGCGTCAATTCTAAACATCATGCTGCAGTTAGATCCTCAGAACTCATTCCTCTCACAACCAGTAGTGTGTGCCCTTTGACCACCTTCACATGCTTCTCCCATCCCACCCCATCCTGGCAACCACTAAACTCTCTGTTTCTATGATTCTGGGTTGTTGGGGGCTTTTTGGTTTTGGTTTTGGTGTTTTGTTTTGTTTTGTTTTGTTTTTGGTTTGGGGTTTTTTCTTACATTCCACATATAAGTGTGAGCATAGAGCATTTCTATTTCTCTGACTTATCTCACTTAGCGTAGTGCCCTCAATGTCCACCCATGTTGTCACAGATGGCAGGATTTCCTTCTTTCTCACGGCTGAATAATATTCCATTGTGCATATATTATACTCTACATCTTCTTTACCCATTTATTTGTCAGGGGATAATTAGGTTGCTTCCATGTCTTGGCTGTTGTGAATGATGCTGTGGGGAACGTGGGAGTGCAGATAATGATTTCAATTCCTTCCAATAACCTATGGTAGTTTTATTTTTGAGTCACCTTCATACTGTTTTCCAGACTGGCCACATAAGTTTGCACTGCCACCAACAGTGCACAAGTTCCCGTTTCTCCGCATCTTCACCAAACACTTGTTAGCTCAACTTTTTGATGGTAGTCATCTTAACAGGTGTGAGGTGACATCTTGTTGTGGTTTTGATATGCATTTCCTGGGTTATTAGTGATGTTGAACACCTTTTCATGTGTACATATTGGCTACCTGTATGTTTTCTTTGGAAAAGTGTTCAAGTCCTTTGCCCATTTCTTAATTGGATTTTGTGGGGGGGTTGCTACTAAGTTATAGGAGTGCCTTATATATTTTGGGGTATGTCATTTGAGAATCATGATAGGCAAAGATTTTCTCCCACTCAGTAGGCTGCCTTTTCATCTCGTTGACGGTTTCCTTTGCTGTGCTTAGGTTTAACTTTTTAGTTTGATATAATCTCACTTGTTTATTTTTGCTTTTATTCCTTACACTTTTCATGTCAGATCCCCAAAATGACTGCTGAGACCCATGTCAAGGAGCTTTACCCCAATGTTTTCTTCTGTGAGCTTTGTAGTTTCAGATCTTACATTTAAGTCTTTAATCCATTTCTGGTTAATTTCGTTGATGAAATGAGTTTCTTTATCAGAAACAGAAGAGAGAAAACAAGAAATGTATAAATAAATATACATTGTGTGTGCTATCAGATGCCAATATAAAGTATGGGATACAGTTATTATTAAAAACTCTGTTTTCCATAATGCAACACATTTGTTCTCATTCTTATTGTATTGCTTCCCAGTAACCCTTGATTCATATGTAGCCCTGTTGGTACTTTCCATCTGGCATCTTTCTGGCAAATTTTTATCCTTAATGACATTCTTTGATTTTTATCTATCCTTTTGCCATTTCTTATTTTCCAACAACGTAACAACCTAATAGTCAAAAACCTTGTAAGTCCTATCATGGTTATTGTTTGTGTTGGTGTTGTACTATGACATTCTCGTACCAAGGGTTGCTTAGAATTAAACCATTACTGACAAGTTTGAAAATGTTTTCATCAATTAAAGATAAAATTGGAACGGTATTTGCTATGTACAAAAAAAAAAAATGGTTAAAGTACCTGGGAGCATGGAGCCCTTTGAAGGGCTTACATAGGATAGAGAGACCTAGTGACTGTAGGCAATTGGCTCCAAAGAGCTAATCCTGAGCCAACAGGAAGGACATCTAGAGAGACAAATTTCAATGAACATAAAAAAATTTGATCTATAATTCAGGCTGGAAAATGTAATGATAGGTGAGGAAATCTATTCCACATCACACACAGGCTTGAGAACAAAAGGGATGAGTGTGTATTGCGTTAATGTGCCCAACACTGTACACTCTGACATACGAGAACTTGGACTGGACCCTATCCTTGAAGTCTTTCTCCAACTATAACACTTGGCCCACAATGCTATCTTTTAATGTGTAGCATGTGGCCACACACTGCCCCACGTGTATCTCAGGAATTCCTACTGTATGTCTTGATCAAATCCACCAAGTTGACTGAATCAAACCAAGTAAACCTTGAAAGAAATGAGGGCTACTGTCAATTCCACCAGGATAATAAGTTCTTAGCACCTCTTTTCTAGCCACCAGGACTGGACAGTTACAATACACACACACACACACACACACACACACACACACGCACGCACATGCACAATCTCACCAGGAATCTGTGTAGGGTCCTTAATCAATTCTGAAAACAAGGAGGGAAATTAGACCTCCTGCCAACACTGAAGCCTTGACATATACAAACATGGAAGCAACTTCACCGCAGAGTTTCATTGTGAACTTTCAGACTGTGACTTCCATGAAGCCACTTATCTCTGCACTTACAAACATGGCCCAGATGTAGGTCTAACTCATTTGTCCATTTTCCCTACTTCAAACCATTTCTTACCTTCTTCCTCCAACTCCTCCATCTACTGCTGTACTCCTGTCTCCCTTCTGTTGTCTCCCATCCCTTTGAAAGCCAACTCTCCATGTCAGGATGGCAAGTAGATTTGCAACTGGAGTGTCAACTCTAGCGATGGACTGGAGCGCTGTGTGGAGGGGTCCAATGTTCCATCAGAAGGCCGTGGGAAAATGTCCCTTGCAATCACATATGCATCCTTGTCCAGTGACATTCATCAACTAGAATTAGTTTATTGGTGGTCTCCATGAAAATACACTCAGTTTCAAATGTGAGTGCAAAATCAAAGGAAGGAAAGGAAACAGTTACTCTTAAAACTCTTTAGGAATTAAAGAAAGAAAAAGGCTCACACAGTAATCTCACTCTTGGTTCCAGAAAATTTGAATTTCAAGAGGATAAAAATAGGTATTATGTCTAATTTCACCTCATTTCTCTCCAAGGGATTCTCTCTCTAAGAATTTTATTTTAAGTGCTACTTTTTCTCAATACCATCTTTAAAAGATATCTGGCTTTCTTACGGCTCTTCCCAGCACCTATCAATGGGCAAGCATTGCACGAAGCCCAGCTTGGCTGTCAGGTGGATATACTGCTCAATGAACAGCAGCTCAGGAAAAAAAAAAAAAGATTTTGATTTTATAATGAAGCGAGAGTAGCAGGTTTCTGTTCTAGAAAAGTAACACCTTGGGAACATTTAAAAAATGAAAATCCCCATCCATGCCCTCACTTGCTTTTCTGTTCCCATCAAGGGAACTGAAACTCAGACTATGAGAAATAGAATCAAATTTTGAAATGATTTTTTATGAAATACCTTTGCCTGCCCAGAGGCATGAATGGATATGCTAGCTTAAATTGTTCCTAGAAAATAACTCCCTCCACTTCTTACTTGTCCTCTTTTTTTCCAGCTATACTCTCCTTCATCATTTTATTTCAAACACTGGTTTTCTTTGAAAAGTTGCTTGTTTATATACACACACATGCAATTTTGCGTGATAACACTGAAGCTTGAGATTTGGGGCATTTTAGTGTTTCCTCGCCTTTTCCTTCCTCTCTCTAACCTCTTAGTAGACAGAATGCTATCCCTTTGCTAGGTGCCCACATCCCAACCCCTGAAACTCGTGAGTATGTTATCGTTTGACCAAAGGACTCTGCAAATGTCATTAAAATAGGCCCTTGAGATGGGGTGATTCTCCTGGATTATCCCAGTGGGCCCCCTGTCATCACTGGGGTTTGTAGAGGAGGGAGGAAAGAGGTCCACAGTCAGAGAGAACCCGTGACCATGAAACAGGAGTCAGCAAGGAGAGAAGGTGTGGCATTGATGGCTCTAAAAATGGAGGCAGCCATAGCCAAGGTCTGTAGGTGACCTTTAGCCACTGGAAAAAGCAAGGACACAAGTTGTCCCATAGAACTTCCAGGAGGGCCCTGAACGTCCATTTTAGACTTCTGACCTCTGTAGTTAAGAGAATTAAATATGTGTTGCTTTAAGCCACTGGTTGTGATAGTTTGTAATAGAAACCATAAGAAACGGATGCACCCTTTCTTAGGTCCCACCACCTGTACCACAAAAAACTAAGGATATTGGTAGGGTTACACTAGTTGTGGTATCTAAAAAGTCCTGACAACTCAAAAAAGATGTAAGGCATGTCTTGTTCCATTAACAGTTGATCTTGTTCAGTGGAGGTGTTCCAAATGGGTGGTGGCTGTCCTCTATGTGGTTATTCAGGGACCCAGTGATGGAGGCCCTGCCCTCTTCTCCATGTACTTGCCAAGGCCACTGTCATCACTGACTTTCCAGCCAGCCAGAAGAGGGGAAGAGCAGAAGCCTAGGGATGTGGGGTGGAAATTGGATATCACCCTTTTCTCACATTCCCTTGGGAAAGCCTCATCAAGCAAACACCTAGCTGCTGGGGGTGCTCAGGGGATCCAGGTAAGGGGCTATAAAAAGTCCCCACCTGGGCTTCCACATCCTAGCCACCAATTATGTGTGCATTCCCCCTGTCTGTTGTGGGCAATCCGGGCTATCTGCCCCCAAGAAGACAGCCCAAAGTCACTCAGCTAGCACGCCCTAGAGATCTCTGGGCAATGCACAGTTTTCTTCATCAGGTCTGATGCTCTGTAAATGAAAAGATAATAATCAATCCCTCCACCTAAGAGGTAATGCTATGGCAGACACAGAATGCCCCAGTGGAAAGTCTCATTTCAGAAAAGGAGGGAAGAGAAACCATGGCTGCCACCGGTCCTTCACCATGATGCGTCATGCTGCACAGAGGCTGCAAAACAACTTCTGCAGGGAAGGTTTCTCTTGAGACCTCAGTTCTGCCCTCTGGGGGGAAGTCCCTGGTCCAGTGTTCCTTCTGACTCCCAGCTATGCCTCTGGGAAGCCGTGTCCATTATCACCAGGTTATCCCCATGGGAAGTGGTTATCGGGGATCTCCCCACCCTGGGCAGGTGCAGAACTGACCATGGTGTGGGTTGGGGGCACCCTGTCTTAGGCTCTGGTTCTCATAGGTCCCTTCACACTCAGCTCATCACAGATTGGGTGTGAGCTACCCTTTGACAGTCTAATTCCCTCAGAATCTTAGCGAGTATCTGGTATGTTCATTTTTAGCCTCTTCCGTATGCTAATTACATTGGAAATGTTTTCTAGATGTAGTTCACAAGCCTTCTGCAATTCTATGTCCTTCCCTTCCTGGCTCAACACATGTTCTTCTCTCAACTTAATGGTGGATGACTTGAGCTTGTCTAAAACCACAGCTCTGGTAGAAAGGCCTTCTCTCTGGATGATTAATTTTTCTACAGGAGTAGAGCCCTCCTTTTATTTTCTGCCCCTAGAGGGATGCTCTTGAGAAAGAAAAAGGTTGTGGAAGATGTGCAACAGCCATCTTATCTCCTGCTGGTTGGGGCATAGAAGCAGTGGGCTGTCCGTCAGACCTGGCCCAAAATCTCTGTACTCTATTCCCCTCCATCTCTCCTTGCAAGTCAGTTTGTTCTTTCTTGAGTTCAGAAACCTCTTTCAACAACCTTGCCAAAAGCAGCAGGGAGGAGACAACACACACCAAGATGATAGTACCAGCCAGCTGCTTTTCCTGGAGCTGCAGGCTGGGCTGGCCTGTGGTCTGCCTTCCAAGTTCCCTCAGGGGGAGTTTTTCCAAGGGTTGGGCCACAGTATAACAAGCCACCAGCACTCCAGTAATCTGTTTGTCCAGATTACCACTCTAACAAGAGCCAATTAGTCAACCTAGCCTCGGACAGTAATGTGAACAAGAGGCAAATGTCTACCCAAATTGAACCATTCGATTTCTTGGTCTCTCTCTCTCTCTCTCTCTTTTTTTTTTTATAGCTACTTGTGTTATCTAATACAGAAATCATGACCTAGAAGTGGAGTGCACAAAACCCTAGAATACGTGGCATGGACATAACGGTCAGGTGGTAGATGGCAGGGAAAGTAACATAGCTAGCTGGGGGTCCAGGGATCAGGAACAAGTGCCCACTACCTGATGTCGACGACCTATAGAGGTCTTTAAATACTTTTCTCAATGCTCATATAATCATATTCACACGTATTTATGACATGCACAAACCTAGACATAGATAGTGAAGGGTTTGGTTATTATTTATCAAATGGAGATCACCTTATAGAGTTTCCTGAATCTTGCTTTTGACACTCAACAATACCTCATAAGAAATCCCTCCAACTCACCTGTTAGAATTCTAACTCATTATTTCTGTAACAGCTTCATGATATTCTGAGTCATTTTACTATAATTACTCAATCATTTCCCCAATTCTGGGTCTTCATTCGGTCTTGCCACTATGAATGATGCTGTGATAAATGTCCTCATACAAGTATTCCCATAAATCGATCCTTTTATTTCCAAGGGGTGGACTCTCATGAATGGAACCACTGAATTAAAGGGCTTATATATTCTCATTTTAACAAGTGTTGCCAATTTGTTTTCAAAACAGCTGTGAATTTTTACATTCCCACAAGCAATGCACTATAGTGCCCTGATCCTTACCTCCACACTGGCAGTTTTGGGTTTTTTTCCTTCTGTTTTATGACCAATTCTTGATAACTGAGAAATGTCTTGGCACTGGGCTGTTACCTCACTCAGGCTTTATTTGGCATTTGGTTGTGTTTTCAGACTATTTCTCTTTGGATTTGATTCTTTGTGAATTCCCTCTCTAAATCTCTTGCCCATTTTTTGTTGGGTTATTTGTATCCATCCTTAGGATTAGTAAGAAGTCTCTACATTATAGAAATTAAACTCCAGCAATGTCTACTATATATTTTGTTGATTATTAAGTGTTCTTAATTTTTCTTTTCCCATACAAAATTTATTTAGAATAATCTATATATTCACATGAGTCTACATGTTTGTTATTTTATTTTTCAAGGTTGCCAGAGGAGACAATCTCTCTCACTTCTGGATTATGAATATAGTCATTTACTTTTGTAAAGTGTTTTATTTTTCTTTTTAATTTTTTAGATTAAGCATTTGATTTACCTAAAATTTGTTTTCCTGTGATACAAGGTAAGATTTTTATATATTATAATTCTTTATATTTTCTTACAAATAGATGGCTGGCTATGCCAGAACATTGTGTATTAAATGAATTGAAATGTTATCTCATCATCTATTAAGTGACGCTGAATTGAAATACTACTTGTCAAATATCGAATCCACACATATTTGAAATCTGTGTCTGAATATGCCATCCCTTCCACTGACACAAGCAGCTCCCAAAAGGACATGAGCACCACAACAAACTTGAGTGTCAGGTCCTCCATCACTATTCACCTTTGTCTTGAATATTATCAGGAATTTATTTTTTTCCATATAAACATTTTACCCAATTAAAACACACTTAGAGAAATTTTCTGGAATGATAGTTTTTTAAATATCTGTTCTATTTTGTTGTTCTATCTTGGGATGTAGCAGTTATACAAATGTTGGACCTCTTTTGATAGCACTGAGTCTATCCTTTTTATCTAATCCTGTTAATCTATTTTCTCCACTTTCTTTTCTCATTTCTCTGAGCTCCAGCATTTATCCTTCTTTCCACGATATCTATTCTCCCCTGTGTACTTTACCATATGAAATTATTTTGCATTTTTCTCATGAATTTCCCTCAGTTCCAGTTATCTCTGAATTTTTGAAAACTACTTTGTATAGTGTCCTTCTAGAATTTCAGTTGTCTTGTAGGGTTATTTTTCTGTTAAGACGTATTTTGGAATATTGTATGTCAAGTATCCTTTGCTTTGGGAATTCTGTACTTTTTTGTTGTTCATTTTTTTCCTTCTGCTGAGAGGCCTTAATTTCTATTTTTTCTTAAGA
The DNA here is from genome assembly GCF_048418805.1 of Vulpes vulpes. NCBI lineage: Eukaryota > Metazoa > Chordata > Mammalia > Carnivora > Canidae > Vulpes > Vulpes vulpes. The sequence goes on from NC_132780.1 coordinate 69,781,920, forward strand.
TATCTTTCTACAGATGCAGATGCTTTACTCCCATGATCCACATTTGTTAGCGCTGGATATTACTGGACAAGTTCTTAACAGGAGTACTTGGCTCAGCTAACTGGCTGAGTTTCCTTAGTTTCCCACATAAGAGGTTACTTCCTGTGCTGCCAGAAGGACAGGCAATTTCTTTAATCTGGGGACCTTTGTTCCTTGTCTCCACTCCATACCTTTCTTCCTTCTCCCCTGAGATTCTCACCTTGCTCATTATCAGACTTGCCTGTGGAATCTCCATCTGGGTGGCACCCCTTTACACTCACATCTTGGTGGCTAACTGGATTGACCACACCGACTTCTTGTATTTTTCCCCAAAACTTACAAATGTTTTGGAATTTGCAGACTTCCTCTACTTTACAGTTTTATTGAAAAATGTACACTTGAAGGGTTTGCAAATATTTTCATTTTTGCTCTGCCTGGTTGAGGAGGAGAAAGACGAAGAAATATGGAGCTGCCTCCTTACCCCTCCCTACAGAACTGGGCTCAGAAATTTGGGTTTTCTTGTTTTATAGGCTCAACATCCAAGGCTGTATGTTTCCCTCCATTCTGTGCTTTAGTCATATCACAAATTCTGATATACAGTACTGCTGCTGTCTTTCAGTTCAAAATTTTCTCTATTCTAATTTTATCATTATTCTGATTGTCATCATTGTTCCTTATGCAACCCATGGTGGCCTCCATTGTGTGCTTCTTAATTTCCAAACACACGGGAGATTTCTGGTTATATTTTTGTTATTGATTTCTACTTTAATTGTACTATGGGAAGACAGCATGAACATTTCCATCCTTTTGAAGACTTGCTTTGACACAGTAAACAGCTAATAATTTGTATTCAGCAGTTGTTGGATACAGTGTTCTCTAAATAGATGCACTGGGTCAATATTTTTAATCATATTGCTCAAATATTTTACCTTTTTTCTATATCTTTTTAGATATATCTATATCTATATCTTTTTTCTATATCTACACTTGCTTTTCTGTATACCTGTTTTATTGGTTCATGAGAAAATGACATTAAAATCTCTCAGTCTAAATATGGCTTGGCTCAATTCTCCTTATAGGTCTGATAACTTTTTATTTTAGATGTCTGCTTCAAATTTTTAAATTATTAATTATTGACGAACCTTTATCATTATCTCTAATATGTCTTTTTGTCTTAAGTCTGGTCTGATATTAATATAGAAACACCTGTTTTCTTTAGCTCAGAATTTTGCTGGTATGTTTTTTTCCCATCTTCTAACTTTCAAACTCTTTGTCTTTTCTACTCTTAAAAAAAATAGTATTTGTTTATTTGTTTATTTTGAGGGAGAGAGAGAGAGTGCACAGGGTAGGGCCAAGAAGGGGCAGAAGGAGAGAAAGAGAGAATCTTAACTAGATTCACCGCTGACTGTGGAGCCCTATATGGGGCTCAATCTCATGACCCTGAGATCACAACCTAAGCCAAAATCAAGAGTCAGACATTTAATCAGCTGAGCACCCAGGCGCCCCTTTGTCTTTTGTATTTTAAACAACATACAACTATGTATTTTTAATCCAGCATAATAAGCTTTTGTGTTTTAATGAGAGCTTTTAGCTCATTTACATTTGCTATAACTGGTAAGTTTATATCAACTCCCTTAGTTTATGCTTTTTATTTCTCCTGACTTTTCTTATTTTCTTCTTCTTCCTTTTTCTTTTTCTTTTTTTTTTGGGGGGGGAGGGGGGGTCTTATTTAGATTGACTATTTTTCTCACCCCTTTTTTCCCCTCTTCAAGAATGGAACACATATATAATGAAACAATGTTCTATTGGTGGTTCCTTCATCATGTCCTGTCACTTTTGCAGGAACAAACACAAACTTCTCTGAAGAAATTCTGTTATCCTGTATCCACCCACCCTCAACACAAGACTTTGTTACTAGAGCTGTTCACAAGCCACCAGTACTCTTCATGTTAGCCTCATGGTAGATTGGCCTTCCCCACCCCATGCCGTGAATGTGGTAAGGCCATGTGTCTTGCTTCGGCCAGTCAGAGATGAGGGAGGTCATATGCGTTTAATAACCAGTGAGTGATTCTCTTATTGTTTTTTCTCTGCCATTATGAATTTGGAAAGAAGTGTCAAGATGGAAACTTCACTACTCTGGGTCCTTGAGTGTTCATGACTCAGTGGGTACTGTACCAACCTGCAGGAGGTTAGTTATACAAGGGAGAATAAAGCTTCATCGTGTTCAATCATTGACATTTTAGGGTTGCTTGTTCCTTGGGATAACCCAGCCTAATCTGAATGGTTCCATTCACTACTTTCTATTGATGTATACTATTGATGTATACTACTGATGGGCGTTTAACTTGATCTTGGTTTTCATGAACTCCAAAATATTATTTTATGTGATCAAGGTCTATTTAGATTGACACACATATTTACAACCATTCATGATCTTTTCTTCCATTGTAAACGTTCAGATATTTAACTAAGGGTCACTTGTCTTCTGCTTGAAATATGTATTTTAGGATTCCCTTTAGGATGTGCCTTCTGGCAAACTCTCCTGCTTCTGATTAATCTGAAAATATATTTCACCCTTATTCTTGAAATAGATCTTCAATGATTGAATGTGACATTTAGTTCGTCAAGATGAGGATTTCTTTTTATTCATTGATATTAAATTCACGATGTGGTGTTTTTCATGAGTTCTGGAAATGCCTCCATTGTCTGTCTCTTCACTTCCTGGCTTTGCCTAACGACACCTCTCTCTCCTCCTGGAACCCTGACTATAGGAAAAGTCAGGGTTCCAGGAAAAGTCACTTGACCTTCATATTTTTCAAAGTTTCATTCACACTATTTATCCATGTGACATTTGGATGCTTTCTTGTCTCTTCACCTGTATCCAAGCTCTTGTAAAATGTATGCATTGAGATTTTACTTACAATTATTATGTATTTTCACTAATAAGCATTTTATTTGTCTTTTACTGTGTGTGCTTGACTATTCTTTCTAGTTTTGTGTTCCCCATATGTATTTTCAAGCTTGTCTTTTATTTCCTTAATGTATTAAACATAGAGATTGTAGGGTGTGACTGGTACATCTTGTACCTTAAGTCCTTGTGACTATTCCTGCTGTATCTCTGTCTGTAATTATAATCATACACACATCATGCTGCCTTATTTTCTCATTTGTTTATGCATTTGCTTTTCTTGGAATTTTATTTGTAGTAAGTCTGAGGCTTGGGATGAAGGGAGATTTTTCCTGAAAGGATGCATTTCTGTTTGTTCCTGGAAGGTGCTGGTAAGGTACGACTTTAAATATTTGGCTGGAGATGACTTTTTAATCCATCCAGAAGGTTTGAAGCCAGGCAACAAATCAGTGTGAAGGCAGCTTATGGATAAGGTTTCAGGGTTATCTTGCTTCTCTCTTTCTCCACCAGTTAGACTCCAGGCTATAGGCAGCATTTTTCCTTAAGGTCCTGTGTGTGTTGTGTAGGCAAGTCCTTTCTCAGCTACCTTTGTACTGAGGAGTCCAGCTCTACAGGGTGAGGGGCTTCTACTGGAGTTCTCACTTTGAGTTGGCATCAGGTCTTGAGTCTTGTACTCTGTGCCTTACAAAGTGATAAATTTGAGACCAGTATCTCGGCTTAGCAAGAGCCAGTCTCAAAACTCCAGTTACTCTGCTAGATTCGCACCATCATCTAAAGTTTGGCCAGAGGATTCTTTATCAATGCTGTTTTGTTGGCTTAAAATATTTTGACCATATATTTTACACAACATACTTTGCTATTTTCATTGGAAACATGTATACTACTACTCAGCCTGCCATATTGCCAGAAACAGAAGTTTGTCATTCACTTTAGGACAATCATTTATTAATTATTTTAAAAGTGTTAGCAGCTATTCTAGGTGCTAGGATACCGGATAAATGACACATGGTTCCTCTCTCAAGGACATCATGATGTTGTGGGGAGGTGAGCATGTAGGATGTGAGAAGTGCCAATAACACTCCCACACTGTTTTTGGGGAGTCATGGGATACTTGGAAGGGGCCACAAACCCATTTGGCAATTCAGAAAAGACTTTCCGACATAAAGTCCAGTTAGCCAGCAAAAGTAGGAAGTCAATAGAGGATATTCAGAGGAAATAGCAAGTAACATGTTTGAAGCTTGACCAACATTAGACTTTTCTTTAACATTGACCAAGGACTGCATGGACCTAACATTCGATCTCATTCAGTATTAAAGGGGTGGGGGGGGGAAGGGAGGGGGAAGGGTCCCAAACTGCAATAGCGACTGTAGATTGCTTCTGTAGTACTCCTTAAGAACACAAAGGGGAGGAGGGGGGGTGTTGGGGGAGGGGAGGCGGGAGGGAGGTTTGTGAGAGCGAGGCTGAGCCTGCAGATGAACTCTTTTCTGGCCTACTCTTTTCGAGTAGGACAGGAGTTTAGAGCATGAGGGCTGAGAGGGTGGGGAGACATGACAGCAGGGAGGTCAGGATGCAGGATATTAAATCATTGCCAGGATTCTCTGGTAGAGTGACCAGCTAGGGGTTGGGTTGGCTTGAAGTCCTCCAAGAGCACGTGTCCAGAACACTAGGTATGGTTTGTCTCACTAATGTGCTTTTGTTTTTCTGAGGGATGTAGGCATGCTGAAGTGGTTTGCAGAAGAATGTATCACAAAAGTGGGTGTTTTGAGGAAAAGGTGCTGGATTCCAACTACTGGAGAGGCTGGAGTAGAGCTTCTCTACTGTGCTACTGGGGGCACAGAGAGGTGATGTAGGGGATTACAGTGGCTGCTGAAGGGATATGAGCTTTGTGTGAAGGACACAAATATCTCAAAGGGCATTCTGGAAGAATTGCTGCTTTGAGCATAAGACAACTGTAGTCACTATAGTTTATCCACAGAGCTGAGTTGTAATTGGCACGTTAGAGGCTTGCAGAAAGGAGAATAATACCAAAAATAGAATTTTCTGGGCTTTGGATTCCAAAAGAAAATGAAGGATGGTGTGGGAAAGCCCAGGCATGAGCATTCATGAGTCTGAAAGGGCTTAAGAGCTGTGTGGAGGGTTTGATGGAGGCAGATGGAAGCAGAGGTGGTATCAGAGGGCACTGGGGCAGTGGCCCAGGGAGGTATGGTGCCAACATGGAGGTTGTGCAGTGCAGAGGAAGAAGACAGAGGAGGAAACCAACACGCTGGATGCTGGAAGTCGGAGGGTCTGGGAGAAAGGAGTCAAGGCTGACTTCCAGGTTCAGGGGAACTAGTGGATGGTGAGGTAAAAATATCTGAATGGGAAGGTGATGGGTTCCATGTTGGATTTGGTGTGTCTCAAGGGCCCTTTACTGTAGCTTTGAGGGTACATCTACCACAAGGGAGGAAAGCATTGAATTTGATTCTCAGCAGTGAGAAAGAACTTAAACTGGAAATAGCCTGGGATGAAATGCCATGTGACTATGAATAGTGCCCTGTTTTTCCACCTTGGGTTCATGTCCACTAAGCCCCATATCCCCCAGGGTTTCTTACATGACTGGGTGGAGGGAGCCATCATATAACTTAGCCATACGCTTAAATTCACATGTCATGCAAAAGAAAATTTCCCTAAGACCCGGAAATTTTCCTCAGAAAAATAAATGTTCCCAACATGATCACATGGCTGGTTTTTTACATTTTCCTCAGCTTTATTCCCAATTCATTTTCACTATTTCAGTCAGTTGACTTTTGGCATCATTTTCACACCTCTATTAATTTTTTTTTTAAGGTTTTGTTTATTTATTCATGAGAGACACAGAGAGAGGCAGAGACACAGGCAGTGGGAGAAGCAGGCTCCCTACAGGAGCCCGATGCAGGACTCAATCCCAGGACCCTAGGATCATGACCTGAGCCGAAGGCAGACACTCCACCACTGAGCCACCCAGGCATCCCCACACCTCTGTTATTTAAAACACAGGTTTCCAACTCAAAAACCCATTCATAGGAATGATTTCAACTCTAGTCTTGTGTTTATACAAGTCTGTCTCTTCCACACCACAACTGAGCTCCTGTCCTGACCTTTTTTTTTACAGTCTGGAGCCAGGAACCATCTACAAGACCAATTACAAGGCTCTTGCTTTCTGACAAACATTAAATCTACTCAAAGAAAAAACAATATTTCTAGCATGTGCTTAACTGTGGAAGGATTATAAAAGCCAAGAATGTAAGAGATTACAAGTAAAAATTTAAAAAACACTGGCACTAACCATTTTACCTCCTTCCTCACTTCCCTCCCATTTTTGTCCAGCTGCCCAAACTGGGGGATGATTGGACTGGTCTATTTATCAATGTTCTCATGGGATTTTCCTCTGACCATCTGACCAGACTCAGATCTTGTCTCCTCTTCCCCCTCACTCTGAATTTCCCTCTTTGAGTACTTTAATAGCAGATCTATATAACATTCCAGGGAATATTATCGTTATTACCACATTTTCTATCGTATTTTTCAGAGGCGTTAGGTTTCTTGCAAAACAAAGCTGTCCTCACACAGACAACACAAGAGTTCCAGATATTTGATAGTGTGATAATGCTCTGTGTCTGATCGTCTCTCTGAACCAAGGCCATGGTGCTTTCAAAAACTGGCTGGCATCTATGTCTTCATCCTGGCCTGGTCCCCCTGGACAAGCAGGGCCTAATTTGCACTACAATGTCAGGTGAAGATAAAGCCTGCCTCATAGGTAGTGTGCAGAACGGACTGCTTATCCCACATGTTCCCTCAATGACAAAGGGCAATTGACCTAGCAAACTTTCCTCCGGGCATGCCTCTATTTCGCTATTTCTCAGGGGAGGGATTCCTCAGTTGCACAGGATGCATGCTCCTCTGTTGACAATGAGAGCAGAGCCAGTCATTCCCTGAGAAAAGAATGGATCCAGTTTGGAGAACTGGTAGAGAGACGGTGGAGTTTTCCTTTGCAGGAACACAGGCAAAGTAACGATCAGGAAAGCCTCTTTCGTCTTTGTCTGCTTGTTAGTGTTTGCTTGTATTTCTCCAACATTAACATTTAGAAGAAGAAACTTTCAGCAAGTTTTACAGTCAGTAGAAGTACATTAGAACAGATTATATATATTATATAAATATATATGATGCAATCAGAGAGGGAGACAAACCATAAGAGACACTTAACCATAGAAAGCACATAGGGTCGCTGGAGGGGAGGCGGGTGGGAGGACGGGGTAACTGGGTGACAGGCATTAAGGAGGGCACATCATGTGATGGGATGAGCACTGGATGTTATATGCAACTGATGAGTCACTAAATTCTACCCCTGAAACTAACAATACACTATATGTTAACTAATTGAATTTAAATTAAAAAAAGAAGAAGAATATCAGGTTAACTGGTCATGGCAGGGCATGTGTCTGTACCTAGAAAGGGTGAGCAGAGGACAAGAGAGTTTGAAAAGCATTGTTGTGCAGTTTTCCCAGATACCAGCTGGATGCTGTCCCTGTTAGGCTGGCCACGTATGTGCCTCATCTGAATAACAGTCATATAATAGGAGCAAAACCACCTGGGAGTAAACATCCTAATCTGTTTGTTGGGGAGGGGCACGTGTAGGTATTGATTACCCTTTGAATGTTCATGTAATCAGATGTTTACAAAGCAGAATTTCATATGTAGATAGACAAGGTTTAAATATCATTTAGTAATAGTGACTCTTTAGGCAATCACGGTTGTGTATGCCCATTACAAGTGGGAGACAAGTTCAGCTGGATTTTACTGGAACACTTCATCTTAGTTATAAAATGCATAATTGTTTTTAACCACGTAGGAAATTTGTAACACATCTTGCTTAACACTTCAGAGTGCCTGAGCACCTCCCCCGCCCCGTTTTTTTTTTAAGATTTATTTATTTATTTATTTATTTATTTATTTATTTATTTATTTATGATAGACATAGAGAGAGAGAGAGAGAGAGGCAGAGTCACAGGCAGAGGGAGAGGCAGGCTCCATGCCGGGAGCCCGACGCAGGACTCGATCCCGGACTCCAGGATCGCGCCCTGGGCCAAAGGCAGGTGCTAAACCGCTGAGCCACCCAGGGATCCCCGCACCCTCTTTACATGCACATGTACGTGCACGTCTTAGGAAGGCACGTTCCATTCTCTCAAGACTGTGATAAGGTGGGAAGGCTTCCTCTCCCGCTGACTCCAGTTTAAATACATGTCTGTCATGTGGTGCCAGGAAAACGTGAGAAACCTGAGATTTGAGTTTCAAGTAACCTGTCCAGATCACCAGAGGTTGCAAGTGGCCAAAACTACACATAGCCTAAATGCATAACACTTCTGCACAAGAAAAATGTCTGTAGAACAGCTTAATGTACAATTCTAATTGGAAATTCTGATTGACAAGTACTTTCTAGTTGCTTCCCCAAAAATTACTTTTTTTTTTTTTTAAAGTAACTATGAGCTCAACCTTTTTTTCTATCAGTCGGGAGAGTGGGCTGCCATTGGGATGTAGAAGAAAATAGTTTAGGGACACCTGTGTGGCTCAGACAATGAAGCGTCTGCCTTTGGCTCAAGTCTTGATCTCAGGGTCCTGGGATTGAGAACCACATCAGTCTCCTGGCTCAGCGGGGAGTCTGCTTTTCCCTCTGCCTCTGCCCCTCCCCCTGCTTGTGCTGTCTCTCTCTCTCTCTCTCTCTCTCTCTCTGTCTTTCTCTCTCTCTCTCAAATAAGTAAAATCTTAAAAAAAAATTGTTTCTTTTTCTACATAGGCTGTGGTGGAGAGTGCACTATGTGGCACGCGGTCCCCCACATGACTGTAGCTCTGCACAAATTGGGTAAAACGCTGGGGAACACCTCAGATCTTCAAGGCAATGTTGCCGAGGCCAGTTGCCAGGTCCCTGGGGGCAGATCTGTGACACGCGACGTTGGCAAGTGTCCTGGGCAGCAAACTCTTGTATAACCTAAACCCCTTTGACAGCAATAATTACAACAACAACAATGCCTCATTCTTTAAAAGTAGGGGATGGAGGTCAACTTACTGCTAATATTTGAAAAAATACACAGATTACCAGAGAGTACACTCCCACCCATGACAGGTGCCCAGCAATTCAAGAAGGCAGACCCAAATACTCCCCTTCCTGGTACAAAGAAGAAAAACAAACATTATGGAGAAGTAGGTAGGTGTACACATTTTGTCACAAACTTCCCAAAGGGAAGTATAAGAACAGGTTTTTCTAAAGTCTCTAATTTCCTGTGTCCCAGGACTTCCCAGGCAAGGCACAGACCACTGGCCCTGTGCCCCAGAGCGTAAGTCCTTGCAGTGGGGCCATTTCTCACCAGGCACCACGGGCTGACTGCTGCACTACAATCTATGCCACCCATTTCTCCTTTACCAAAAAGTGGTTAAAATCAGATTCTTTCAAAATCTCAGAGTCCTGATCTAAGTCCATGCTCTCCAAGGTTTTGTCAATGAAAGTAAGTCAGGGTCAATTGATTTTTGTTGTTAAAACAATCACAGAGCTCACTTTAGAAACCCAGATATATTTTAAAGTAAAAAATTATCAGACACATATGAGTGCCAGCCACATTTACTTTATAGTCTGTGTATTGTTTCAAATATTAGCAGTAGGTGATCTTTAAAATTTTGTCTTAGAGAGTGAGGCATTTGTATCCTCTCGTAATCATTTCCATAAAAGGTTTTTAGGTTAAATAAATAAAAATTTGTAGCCTAAGGCCCAGTTTAGATGTGATGTAGTGTTCTAATAGTAAATATTTCAGTTCTCTTTAAATGGTCAACTACCCTGTTTGGAGAAACCCACATGAGATGCAATAGCTTTGTAAGTGTGCAGGCCCAACTGGGTGACAGCATTCTGATGAAAGTATTGGTATGAATGCCTCTTCTAGAAATAAATTGTCACAGTCTGCAGAACATTAAATATAGTGAAAGAACCACCCTGCTGGTCACTATGCTAATGCACAGGAACTAAATTCTGTGGGGAAAAAAAATCAAATATGCTAACTTTCAAGGACACTGAAATCCCACGTAATTAAACGGTGAATTTGAATCAAGTTGCTAGGGACAAAAAGAAAAAAAAAAAAAAAAAGGAATGGATTCAGAATCATTGAAACCAAGTGGAAATCTTCAATTAACAATTCATGTCTCTTCAAAAGGAGATGTGTAGTAGCTAGGGATCAAATCGTTGATTCAAATAGCCCACCATGCTCCTAAAAACGTGAACACTTTTTTTTCTTTTCTTTTTTTTTTTTAAATCATTGCTGGTCAAGGTGAGAGGAAAGCCTGTTTTATTATACTGAGAATTTTCTAAGTCTTTAGGTCTCTCTAACTTTCTCATTAACATATGCAGTAGCAGAGAATCATTCCCCTGTAGGTCAACTCTTGGTAAAATGTTCTCCTGCTCTGACTCAGAAGTAGGTGACTAAGGATTTAGGAATAGAAGACGTATGCCGGATACCAGGAAGGCCAATAACCCACTCTTGTAGATAATAGCTTATGTTCTGTTCAGAAAAACAGATTAGCTTCACTTTTTATTATCAACATTTCTTCTGAATGTCAAGCAGAGAAGCTTGTGACATTCGCTACGTCCTAAACAGCGAAGGTAGGTTGACAATATTAGTTCTCAAGTCATGTTATATTCAACTCTGAACTTCCGTTCTTGATTGGCCATCACTTCTGGGGCCACCTTTCCACACGGTAGCAGCTTTGCTTTGCCGGGGTCCCCACCCCCAGTACCAAGGAAATAGGTTCAAATGCATCCACCCAGGTGATGATGACCCCTGAACCGGAGTCTCTGGCTCGGGCCGGGACCCACCCCCCAGCCCCCCTTCCTCATCGATTGCTCCCAGCGACCTATTCAGCTACTTTCTAGATTAACAGTCAGGCATGGAAAACTTTGGGAGGCCCTATTCTGGGGCCAACATGAGCTACAGGGTTTGGGGCAGGAGCCAGGCCTTCTCACAAACAATTTGCTCCCCTTCTTCCTTACGACTGTGCAGGACAGATAGGGCATCTAGAATGGGCCATAAGATGTAGGAGGGGATTTCGTCGGGGGCTACCATGCCAGAAAGGGCAACAGTGGGTGGACTCTGGGGTAAGCGAGAAGTAGGGGTACGCAATAATTCCGACACGCAGGGATGGGATTTCTGATGAGCAAAACTGCCCATTCAGATACTATTTCTCAAGTGTCTCTTAGGGACCATGCACACTGGGACTATGGTAGAACCTAACCGCTTGGACTTTCTATGCACCTGCTTCCTGCTTCACTCTTCAGCGGTTAGACTGGTTCTGTGCATTTTTTCTGTAACAGCCGAATTCCATGAAACACGTTTTTTGAAAATGTGCCCCTTTTGGCTTTCAGTTTTATTTGGTCTTTAGCAGATGCCACCTGAAATAATAAACACACTAGACTGATGTATGGGGATCACGCTCCCGTTAATAAAGCCAGAGTCCTGTGAGGAGTCCACACCTGTTAAGTCTGGGATGCTGTGCTCCGAGAGTGCCGCCTGTTTCTGCTCCGAGTGCCACCTCCGAGAGTGCCACCTGTGTCTCAGCACATCAAGAAGTTCGGTACCACTCTGTAACCCATGTCTGTGAATTCAGGAATATCATTTCTGGGGCCTCCTAGTTATTTTCTCATCTGTAATCGGCAGTGTGTTAGTCTGTATGGTCACCAAAGTTGTTTCGACTTCTAAGGGGCTTTGATCAACTTCTTTTGTTCCAAATCTTTTTACTTGTGATGCTGGTGAGAAGGTGCTTGGCTGCTCTCAGGTATGGAAACATGGATAAGGTGCTCTCTGTATCCTGCCTTTTCTTCAGCGACAATGTGAGTGTACCTTCACATTAGCATTTACCAGAGGCAGTCTTGATGCCTAGCAGATGAGTGAGGGGTAGCATCCAAGTTTTTCAGATAGAAGGGCCAGGCCAGGCCAGGCCAGCACAGCTGTCTCGGCACCACACATTTGTGTGCAGGCTCGGGTGTTGTAGAACTTGTTCGTCCACCACCCTCCTTCTCCTTGGCTTGATGTCTTCACCGCACATGCAGCCAGTCAACTGGTTTCCACGCCAATTTCAAGGCCTAAGTTTATCACTTGATTTTACAATGCTCTGAGGACAGGTTGGAAAGGGGACATATAATGGCACACTTATTCACTCAGCAAGTATTTATTGAGCACTTAGGTTCTGATCACAATTAAATACAGAGAGATGTGAAACGGCAAAACGTACTGGGTGCTCCACTCTCTAAGACCACCCTAGGTATACTTCCTTCACATCTGAGGCTGTTTTCAAAGAACAGAGCTAACCAATCTTAATAATAATACTTAAAGAATAATAAATCTTAAAGAATCTTAAAGAATAATAATACTCTAAAGGCACATATATTCCCAAGATTAAATGCAAGACTGCCTTTTTAGATAAAATTCCTCTTCTTAGACAATGACCATGGAAGTCTGTTTAATTTTAAAGTTACTATTAAGTTGCATCCCAGGGGAATGAAAGAGATTTCAGAGATTGGTAATGGGCTTAGTACGAGGGCCCCAGGCATTCCACCTTGGTAGAGTAACATCACCACACTAGGGCTTGGCTACGGGTCCAGAGGAGACCAGGAAGGTGCCCAGGATGTGGAGAGTCAGGATGGAGCTGCCATGCTTGGGCCTGAGAAATCTTTCTCAACAGAAGTCAAAGGTGGCTGAGGACAAAGGGGATCTCACCCCAACACTGAACAATCAAAACGGAGTCACTTTTTTGAAGATATATTGTTGGATAGTAATTCAGTGAGATAGGCTTGTACAAAATGGGGTTACTTCAAATGTGGCTATGCCAAGGAGTGAAACTTTCTGCCAAAATACTGTAGCCATCTTTCCCATGAGCAGACCCTTAGTTCCCTTTTTCACAAGAGAGAATCATAAATGTACTAGATACTCTGCACAGAACTGATGCTTGGAATGCTGTTGTGCTATAGGCTGGATAATTAATTTACTACTTTTATATTAAGTCTGTCTTCCCCAGTCCCAGACTGTGAGCTGTTTGAACCAAGAACTGTATCATCATTCTTGTCTGTCAGGGGCCAGGCATGGTATTCAGCACAATCATCCTAGCACATAAGTATTTCTTGCATGAATAAAACAGCTTGGTGATTTTGAAAGTTCTTCATTTGGACATATTTGGAATTTTAATAAATCAGCATGAGTTCTAAATTTGATTTGTCTAATGAAACAATGTAACTGATGATTCAGTTTTGAAATTCCTATACATATATTTTTATCTGCCTCCTTAATCGTCACCCCTCCAGGACATTCTGAACGCAAAATGGTACAGCTACTCGAGAAGACACTTTGGCAATTCCCTACAAAACTAAACATACTCATACCATATGATCCGGCAATTGTGCTCTTTGGTATTTACCCAAAAGAAGTGAAAACTTGTGTTCACACAAAAACCTGGACACGGATGTCAAGAGCAGTTTTATTCATGATTGCCCAAACATGAAGACAACCGAGATGTCCTTCAATGGGTTAATGGATAAACTGTGCTTACATCTCGACAACAAAGTATTATTCAGCACTAAAAAGAAATGAGCCATCAAATCATGAAAAGACATGGAGGAAACTTAGAAATGCATATTTACTAAGTGAGAGGAGCCAGTCTGAGAAAGCTGGATAGTGTATGATTCCAACTACAAGACATTGTGGGGGGTGGGGAAGTATAACCATAGACATGGTAAAAAAGATGAGTGGTTGCTAGAGATTGGGGGAAGGTGGAGCACAGAAGGGGTTCTAGGGCCGTGAAAGTACTTTGTATGCTCCCATAATGATGTACACATGCCATTATACATTCGCCCAATCTCCTAGAACATGCACCACCATAAGTGAACCCTAATGTGAAAAGTATGGATTTCAGGGGATTACGATGTGTCAGTTGGGCTTTACAGGGTGTAACAATGTGGGGCTCTGGTGCAAGGTGCTGACAGTGGTGGAAGCGGTGCAAGTGTGCAGATAGCACAACGTGGGAAATTTGTACACCGTCTGCTCAATTTTCCTGGAGCATAGAACTGCTTGAAAGAATAAAGTGTGCTAAAAGCAAAACAAAAACATCTTCTCAGAATCACCAGTGTTTTAAATGAATAAAATAAAGCAGCCTCTATTTATTTGTAACATTTCCTATGATAAAAGGAAGCATAGAAAAAGGACTCTGATTGATCAAGCAGCCTTAATTAAAACTATTAATTTATCTCTGTAGACACACATATTCCAAATTAACTTGGTATGTCATAACATAGATGTGGAATAGAAATCTTTATTTTGACAATGAATGCACAGTTTTTATATTCCTGTTGACAAAGCACGGAAGATCCTAAGGAGCAGGTTACATTTCCAGTTTGGTTTGCAATACACCAAGCTTTTTGACACTTGGATGCTTTTGGCAACAAAAGCCCACAGTGCAACTGCAGAAAGCAGGCTTATGCTGCTCCAAAACACAAATTAAAAAATCAATGCACAGCATACACACTGTATATACTTATCTCCATGGTTTTTAATTTGTGGCGTTTCACCAATATTTTACCTTTAAATTTCTCATAGCTGTTTTGTCTATCATAACTTAAGGGTGGCAGTAAAACATTTATAAATTTTGCTTCTAAAAATTTCTTGTACAATGAAAGATGTCTTCAATTGAAATTTCTTATAATGCTGTCTGCCCCGCCTACATATTTGGGACTTATCAGTAACTAGAATAACAACAGCAAAATCCCCCAAACAGGTCACCAGGAGAGCATTTTTGAAAGGACATGGAGGGTTTCTCTTGGTTTCTGACTCTAAAGCATTAATCTACTTTATTACATGGCTTTACCACTTTGGATAAAAAAATCTATGCACAAGTTTGGTTTTAATGCATTTTGATATACAAAGAAATGGTTATTTTTGTTAATTTTAAGTCACTGATTTTATTGAATCATATACTGATTGTAGCATCTTAACCCCATGTGTCTGATCCAGTTAAGCACTGAGTGCGAGGCTGGTATTCATCAATATGAGTAAAACACGAGACAGACATGATTCCTCATGGGATACTTTCTATAGTGTCTTTGATCTAATATTTGGTTTTAAAACCCATTGTTACACGATTTGGTACCCCAACAAACTTTTCTAATATCCAGCCCATAAACTGCCCCCTGGGATTTCGGAATTTTAATTTCATTGCCACAGCTCTACGAAGTTTCTACACAAGAAATTTTCATAGGGAAAATAGGCAGTAATGCAGACCGAAAAGGAGAGCAAGAGAGCCCCCGGACACACACATGGGAAGGCATTTCTTTCCACCTGCTCAGATGGCTCACTGTGATACTGTTACCCAACTCTCAGGGAGCAAATGGCTCCAGAGGATCAGACCTCACAGTGGAGTCATGTCATCGTCTTTGGGTCTGGTAGGATGACAAATGAAACAACACTTAAGGGTGCCTGGGCGGCTCAGTGGTTGAGCATCTGCCTTTGGCTCAGGTTATGATTCCCGGGTCCTGGGATCGAGTGCCCCATCGGGCTCCCCACAGGAAGCCTGCTTCTCCCTCTGCCTATGTCTCTGCCTCTCTCATGAATAAAATCTTAAAAAAAAGAAAAAAAAAAAGAAACACTTAAGAAATGGGAGTTGCGTGCTGACCCACTTCATTTCTTCAGTTTGTAAATACTTTAAATCCATGTATATTTTTCCTTTGTTAGCTTGGTCCAATGCGTTCCTGAAAGTATACTCTCTTTGGAGTTAGGGGCTACAGAGGCAAGGAAAGAGCGAGCTTCCCAGTATTTCCCGTAATAATAGTCTTGCTGGCTACAGTTCATTGTATATTTGCTCGGATGTGGAGTTCTACAGATAAAAATATTACACGTGTTATTCCAGTAGTTAAAAGAAGCTATGCCCCCTGGAGATTACCTCTCACTAGTTTTAGCTCCATCTATGCCATGTGACTCAACTTTTATTTATACTCTGAAGTGTCTAAAAATGGAGGCAAGGACAGAGATGGAGAATCCTTAGTAAACCGCAACAAGCAGTTTTGAAAATTTTGGGTTAACTCCTCTTTGAAAGAGTTAAGATATATATGAGGACTTTTTGGTAATTATTAGTTTAATGGCATATAGGCAGTTGCGGGAGTCCACATCAGTGATTTTCCTTGAATGGTACAAAGTCTTTGTCAAACACTCATATAGAATCCCAGTAAAATGCAGTGGCCTTTGGAGTACCTAAAACTACATTTTTTATGTGTGTCCCCATGCCAGGCTGCTTCTGTCATGCTCTCCAAGAGCAATGGGAGGTACCCTAATTCGTTTTAGAACTGACACTGATAATTTGGTGATGACAGACTGTTTCCAGATGTCGTAGGGCTCTCCCGGTTTCATTTTTTTTTAAAGATTTATTTTATTTATTTATTATTTATTTATGATAGAGAGAGAGGCAGAGACACAGGCAGAGGGAGAAGCAGGCTCCATGCACCGGGAGCCCGATGTGGGATTCGATCCCGGGTCTCCAGGATCGCGTCCTGGGCCAAAGGCAGGCGCTAAACCGCTGAGCCACCTAGGGATCCCCTCCTGGTTTCATTTTTATCTTTGACTTAAAATCCCAACTTTATGGCTAACACCCCCATCCCAACTGACGCCTGAACAAGTTTAGGGTGGGGCACTTGTATGTTCCATTTGTGAGTCTGGTTTTCTACCGACATTCCAATTTGAGACCTGAGCTCTTAGGTAAGTGTCTTCATAGGCACTCCACCCACTGAACTCAAATTTTAAGTTTCCCTGCCATCTGGAAATCTTAAGTTTAAGCTTTGAACAATTTTTCAGTGCTTTTACCTGAGAAAACAATGGGCAAAAGCATCATTCATTAATACAAATCATTTAATTAGAATGTATTCAAGGCAACTTTCCACTTAGACTACCACTCAGTTTTAATTTATAAGACAAACTTTAAAACACTGTGATTAAGAGCAGCTTTCAAAATTCAGGTTTCAAGCATAACGTTATTTTATTCATTCCCAATCTTGAAGTTCTAAGTAAGTGAATGATCATGAAATTTTTAGTATCAACTCCAACAGTTCTGCAAGAAAATCCTTGTGGATTCATCTGCAAATATCTTCCTCTCTTAGTATTTGATCTTAACCATCTTTCCCATGACTTTCCTTAAGTATCCAGTTAAGTAACCAGAGTGTAAGTAATATCCAGTTACGTAACAGGAGCATATTAAAAAACAGAACAATAGTTACATTTTCATCCTAATTTTGAGAGGCTCTCTGAAACTGTTTATTGCACACACGTACAAATAAGCACATTTAAGATGGTGTGTACTAATTTTAATACACATTTTCTGGAAAAGTGTGATCACAAACTAGCACTGGTGTTTTCTTCTACGTGTGGAATATTTTTTAACATAATTGTTAAATGTTCCATTAGTTTAACTGTCTTCTAACAAGACCACACAAAGAGGTAGCTGATAATTATAAAAAATTAGGAAGGAAACCCAAATGTCACCTACCACCTTCACTCAATAGAAATTCCTAAATATTAATACATGTATGAACGTATAGACTAACAATTTTTATTAATTTGGAAATATACTCATCTGACTTTTCCAAGAAGAAAAACATTAAAACCTGCTTTACAAACTCTACCTTTTGAGAAGCTAGTTTGATGCAGAATTAATATTCTGGATCTGGAGAGGCAAGCTCAAATACCAACAGGAACCAGGGAGTTGAGGGGGGAAAATTAAAGCAAGATAGGATTAAGGAAATCAACAGTTAGTTGTGTTACCAAGGGTAGTTGGGAGTGTGTCTGAACTGGGGAGTGTTCAGTTTAAAGGGAGTATCAAAATTACTCATTTTCAGCTTGACGGCTACCACAGAGAATGCATTACTTCTAAAGTCTACAAATTGTACCTACTTCTCAATTAGAAATGGTAACTATTTTGTACATACATCCAACTGAGGAGCTTTTCTAAAAGCCTAGCTATTGATTTCCTGTTTGTAATCACTGAAGTCAAGGCAAATATTATGATCACCTTCCAGTTAAGTGATAGAGTTCCAGGTCAGATTATTTTCTTTTAAATCGTGTTAAAAGCATCATAAACTAAAAACGAAAACATGTGTCCTTTATTCTGATGTGTATTGGTGGGATCACAAGCAGTATTTTCAGCTGCACGTTGGCTTGAGAGTATGAAGCACATGCACTTTTTCCAGTTGGTTTATTGCACTTCATGTACAGTCATACGTGGTTCTCCATTCACATGTGATCTGAGACCTATTCAAACTTTTCTCTCTAAATACAATTTCCACAAGTTCTAAATGTCTTATACACACCACTACAGTATAAACCATAAAAGATGTATTTGGTAATCAAAACTTCTCAGTAGCATTTTAAATATATAGGTTTTTTTTTTTTTCTTACCCTGGGAGCAGAGCTTTTTCCACAAGGTGATGTCTTTTACCAAGGACAGAAAAATCATAATCAATGTGCAATCAACATTGTGTTGCTTTTTGCTGCACCTACCATTCACTTCTACTATGAATTAATTCTTCTTCCTCCTCTCCCGCCCCTGGCAATTAGTGCAGCAGAAACACAGAAAGGAGAGTACTATGCTTAGGTGGACCAGTTTGATTCAGCATTGAGTACCAGGTATGCATATAATTTTAAAGTCTCTTTATAACAAAGGTATTTCAAATTAACTTATGAAGGAAACCACAAAATTACATATGTACCTTATGAATATTTCTAAAAATATTGCCTGTAAAATTTAACAACTTTCAGTTTTAAATAAAGGCATTAGGGAAATTTGTAACCTTAAAAACTGCCTTCGGTACTTCTTAGAAAGTTTTTGAGTCGAAAAGTTTTCCGAGTTATTTTTGCTATTAAATAACATAATACAGCATTACACTTCGTTCTACTGAATATCACTTGCTAGAAATCCTGTAATAGCTAGTTGTTATCAAGAAATAAAGACCTTTTATCTCAAACAAGCAAACAAAAAAAATACTGGAAAAACCCTGAACTGTCATATAGGATATGAAAGTGTTAGACGTCACTGGTAAAGAAGATTCTTGATTTGGTAATGACCAATTTCATTTAAACCTATTGTCTGCTCTAAGTGCACTAGAAAATTTAGATCCTTTGTATCTAACTTTTTTTTTTTTTTTTAAAGAAAACCATAACCACCTACTTTGTGTATAAACGTGCACATCTTGCTTTTGTGAACAGGGTGCTTCACCTGCTCCTGAGTGGACTCTCCTCTGTGTGGAGCTACTGCACTAGGGCGTGTGTATCTACTTTCATGCTACATTCTTCCTGACATTTTCCCTAAGAAAAACATGCTTAACTATTAAGTACGTTAATTTTACCAACTTCTCGACTGAAAGCTTAACTTTCAATTGTCTTGTCAAACGACAGTATAAAACAATAAACGGACTAGCATTTTATCATTCTAAGATTTTGGTAGTTTCATTTTTAATACCATTACAGCTTGCATAAAAATGGGATTTGTACTACTCTTTTCACCTTTTTAAAAGTCTTTTACAACTTTTCCAACATAAAAGGTGACAATATGACATACTTATACATGAAGTACCATTAGCTGAAAATGAGATGAGACTGCATTCATAAGGCTTCAGAGAATGTGTAGTGAGTTGCATAAAAATTCATCAATTTAAGTGCCACGGTACCATGATGACTTATAGATTAGCAGCCTGACAGACATCCTCAAATTTTTACAAAATAATATATGAACTGTATAGCAATGAGAACGTTTGAGATAGTAGCATATTAAAGCTCTACCTAACAGTAATACACAACCCCCCCATCCGAGAAACAACTATGTTTGATCCAAACGACTAATCTCTATAATGATTAAATCACCCGTTATCACTATTTTATGTAATTCATTTATGTAGATATACTATGGAAATATATAAATATGGGAGTATTTTGACACTCTGGTTAATAACATTATCAGTATAGTTATGTCTTTTATAACATGTAACTCGTTTCAGCCCCAAGTTTTAGAACTTTAAAATAAATAAAAAGTGTAATTTACAAAAATAAGCCATTATTTACAAACATAAAAATTCATCCTGAGAACTTATTAACCAGGAGAACTGTTTCACAGAAAAGGAAATTACCAATATCTGTGAAATAAAAAATGTACCTCAAGAATTAAAGAATTCATATGTGGAGGTCAATTTACCTAAGTTGCAGCCAAGAAAAGACTAAGGTATTTAATAAATCTAAAATCGACTTGTATGCAAGAAATGCTATGACTTCCCAAATGCCATTGTCATTTTCCTTTAACTTCTGTATTAATGGAGTATTCTGGCTGTATTTTGGAAGAGGGTGAGAGAGAAAGAACACCTCAAGAAAACTCAAGGATGTGGTCTCATCTCTCACCAGGGGTTATGAGAACAGAGAAGTGGGGTGCATGGTCATTATAAATGGCTTACTTTGGACTGTCATGAGAAACAGAGCCACTCTACCTTTGGCTTTACCTGGCTGAGCTCCCCCACTCCACCCTACCCGCCCCCAACAGGAACAGTGACTAAAACAGTTCAACATTATATAAAGGAAAAATGTCCAATTAAAACACAAATGTGAATAAAGGCAAACCCTCATCAGATTCTTTGCTTTATAATGTGACCATAAAATACTTAATAGAAATGAAAAGAAATGGTTCAACAAAGAATCAAACTGGTTTTGGGGGGTATATCATCACAACAAATCTCTTTACTCTTTATGCTGTGAGCAGACAGTGATTATTTTGGAGAAGGAAAAATAAGAAAAGTGTGAAATTAGTAACGCAAGAGGCTGAAAGGCAAGTGGCAAGACTAGAAAAGAATGCCTCAAACCAATCCTACTTTGTTCCCATCTCTACTGGCACCTACCCCCCGCCCTACCCAAGGTAAAAGGCCAGAATAACCAAAGCCATTTTAACAGTAGTGTGCGCAATTGTCAGCTGACAAACAACATAAAAACAAGTCACGCTATGTTATCTGTGGTCACGTTCTTCAGGGTTAGTCCAGTAATTCAAGACTTTACATTCTTTTCTCTTTATTTGTTTATTTTAATTAAACACATAAAGGTTAATAAACAGACATAGTCCAGAGTTAGTAGGTTGGTATTATAACATTTATTAAAATAATGCTATGGGTTAATAGAAACAGCAAAGAACCAAAGAATTAAAATGCAAGCTATGTAAAATCCCAACTAAAACCCAAAAGTGTCTAATGTATTCATTCATTAGCTAACTAAAAGCCCAAGAAAGACAAGACACCCAATATAATAAAGTACTGCAAAACAATTGGCAATTTTCAGTTATCAAAATTGTGGATTCTGCATTTTGTATCCTTTTCTCAATCAAGAAAAAAATTCTTTTTGAATGTTATATAACATACATATAAAACAAGATAGAAAAATACATTATAAACTTGTAACAATGGCTGTAAATACATTATCTTACATGTTTCTCATAGGCAATAGGTTGGTTATGATACATACATAGCATGAAACTACTAAGATAATAAAGAATTGACAAAAATACATGTCAGCTGTACGGTAACATACAAGCGACACTCCCATCTACCCACACTAAAAAATTACATAATACTGTCAGAAAAGAAGTCTTAAAAACTACATATTTTAATAAGAAATAAATTCAATAAAGAATGATAATACTGAGAACCAAGGCATTCAGAGATTTCAAAAGTCATGCTTTTTTTCAGTTGATCCAAAATTTTATCAACTAAGTTTTCAAAAGTTTGTTCAGAGCCAACATTACTCATAAATGTCACACGTTTATTTCATACATTTACTTTCTTCCCCATAAAAGACCTTTGATAAACATCTAAAATGTCCAGGTATAACATAGTTGAGATGAAACTGGATCAAATACTGGTACTGTTGTTAAGCTATTATCACCTCAAGTGTTCGAGTGTCGCAAATTTATTCAACCAACCAAACAAAATAAAAATCAAAATGGCACAGCATATATTGTAAATAAATCAAAACAACTGTATGTGTAACAGAAAGACAAAGCAGTGGCACATTAAACCAACGCTAGCTGAATACAAAACAATGAATGTCTATTGCATAGTAAATAAACTGAAAACGGTTTCCAAGTGAGACAAGATGATGGAGGAGGTCACCACGAAGGTGCTTACTGAGCTTACTGCTGACCTTTGACTGTGAAGCTGTGAAGGTATGCAAGAGGGAATGAGTTGATAAGCTGGGGATCCACTGCCACTTGATATTTGCCACATCCGGTACTGAGCAGTTAAGGATTATTTACTTAAGTATTTAGATATAGTTGGCTCTGTGCACAAATCACTTCAACTGCCAAACTAAATGAATTTCATGAGTAATTGGAAACTCATATGTAGTTGAGCATTTATATGCACAATTATTGCCAGTTCTCATTTTCTTAAAGTTAAAAAAAAAGTGTGGGGGTTGGGGTTGGGGTTGGGGGGGGGGGGGACTTAGGTTACTAAAACCACCAAAGAAATGGACTACCCAAGTGATTTGGTATGGCAGAAAGCAATCTGATTAAATCTGGGCCATTAAAAAATACTGTTATCCAGAATGAAAATCACAAAGATTCATTTTTGTGAAAAAGCTTGCTAAGAATACTATTATTTCCAATTTAATAAGAAAAAATGCAACACACTCCTCTTTCTCTGAATAAAATAAAGTTCTACTTTTGTCTGTAAACTGATGTTCAGATCACACATAATTTTTTATCTCAGAACCTTGTGGGCTAACATTAAATATCACAATAACCAAAAGCACTCGATTATGATTTTAAAAGAATGATGTTTTAAAACTTGTTAGACATTAGAAAAGTTATCAAATTTTTTTCACAGTATCAGATTTGGCAAATTTGTATCAAGGTAACGTGGCAAAAATCATATAATTCAAACCATCAACTCATTTGTCTCCCCTCAAATCTTTCACATACTGGGCGGGCGACTGAGTAACATGCATTAACTTGTATTCTGAGGGAGGAGCTGATCTTACAAGACACTTGACTAAATGACCATGAAGGAAAATAAGGCACTTTCTTTTCTTTAGACTTATTCCAATACTTAAAAAATAAAAAAGAAAGACAAAAAGGCTCTTTTGGTCTTTTGTTTCTTGACAACCACCAGAAAAAATCATTTAATGAAATAAAGGGTTTCTTTGTTCTTTTTCTTTTTTTTTATAACACTTGAAAGTATAAAATGCTACATTTCCAAAAATATATATATTTTTTCTGCACCAGCACCCTTGTATAGTAAAAGTATCTACTTTTTGTTCATTTGTTTCAATGCACTACACTTTATCTACAATTTCATTACATGTATACAGCAAATAGGCAAGCATGGCTTTTACATCCTTAATGATTTTTTTTTTCTATACAGGGAGGTTTAAAAAAAATATTTGAACAGTTTGCCCAGTAATGTGACACATAATGCATGTACCTTGTTCTCATATATTTTTTAAAGGAGGTTGTAAAATAAAGGTTCAGTAATTTTAACTCAGATATTTATCTTTTTAAAAATAGTGTTGCAGTTTTGTTCTTTGCATTACTTCTCAAAATTCCTTGTTTTTTCTCTCATGGCACACTTCTAATACTTCAAATTTTGGCAGGCAATATAAAAAAGGCTGCAACTTCTGCCCTTTGAGGGCACTGTAGTGACTAAAGAGCATATCAAATTTTGAATACTTTTTGAAATCACTTCACCAATGACATCCCTGACCAAAGGTTCATGCATGATGCATCATCACACAGTACATTCAGAGAGCTGTGACTCGCTATGAGAAGAAGGTTCCTAGAAGTCTCTCACAGTAACTGCCTCTGTCACTGAGTAGTTAAGGGCCATCTGTCTCCCCTTCTGAAGTGAGGCCTTCTTACCGTTCGCTTAGGGTAGGACATGAAAAGATGATCAGTGCTGTGGGATGAATTGGGCCTTATTGCTTTACTACTATTCAGTGCAGGTTCTAGAATCACTTTCACCCAAACAGAAAGAAAAACCAAAAGCTGAGTTGGAGGACAACAATTTCTTTGTCTTTTGTTTGGTTAGATGGTAAGACGAACGGACAAGTGCCTCAGCTCGCTGCACTGACGACAGGCAAGCAAAGGCGATTACCAGTTAACTGATCAGCAGGCAGGCATGGTCAGGTCATCATTGGGTGAAGAGTTCAGAGGTCAGAAGGTCATAGGTTAGTTGCCGGTGGCGGCTGGGTGGTTAGAAACAAAAAACAAAACAAAAAAAAAAAAAAAAAAGAAAAGAAAAGATAGAGAAGAGATTAGTTTCAGCTAGTGACGGCTTAATGACAACATGAAAAACTAATCACAACTAATAAAAAAAAAAGCATGTTTAATTCTGACAAACTGATTGACACCATCTACAGAATACAATAAAAATCATGACAGTTTCATATCATGATTTGAACAAATGAAGAAGAGCCCACTCCCACAAAAAAACAAAAACAAAAAACAAAAACAAAAAAAAAACTGGTTAACAAGAAAAAATAGAAATAAAATACAACTAACAACTAATAGTTAGTAGCAGTCAATGAAGGAAATTGGAGAACAACAACAATGAATAGGTTTGATATACAGAATTCTGGAACAGTCAGTGCAGTTATCAGTGTCTGACTGCTATTAAGCATTAGTATTCTCTCAGATGCAAGCATTAAAGCAACTATTAATGATGGATGTGATTATTAATAACTGATGATTAACAGAAATGAATCTAAAGAAATTTAAATTTCTGTGAACAATTTGGTTCAACATAAACTCTGGGCCAAACAAGGTTTCTTTTGTTCAATAAATGTTTATTGCTTTTTCAATTATTCTATTTACAAACAACATGGAATTTCTTGGCCTTATGATACAAAGCAATACTAAACTGTAGTCTAGCAGTGTAGGCAACATCATGGGAACCAGAAAAAGGCCAGGCCTTCTGCGCTAGCCAACACTTTCCAGTTGAAAATACTATTTTACACATATAGAACACTTATAAAATGCACTTGCATGTAAACACTGTAAAATCCTGCCATTTAAAATTCTATACTCAAAAAGCTCTAAGTACATCAAAAAATAGAAGAAATTTCTAATTGATACCAATAAGGCATTTTAAAACTACAAACAGCTTTCTTTATTCAATTTCAAAGCTAATACTCTGCAAATACAATAAAATCTGACATTTCATATACATTCCTGCTTTATATTTTATATTTTAAAAGAAGCCACCTGTAAATACTATTTTCTTTTGCAAAACAACAAACAGAACAAAACAAAAATTAAAAAATTACAGTAAAACATAAAGTAGTTCTCAAGTGGAAAGTTATCGTCCCCAGTGTCCTTGAGTTGTTCCTTCCTTATAATCAACCTCTGTCACATTCTGCTTCACCAAACTTGGTCCACTTAACAGTAGTATGATTTTTAAGACTCATTCAACAGCTTAATTATTTCTGCTATATTCTGAGGTTTGATAGAATTTTCTGTACTGTTGGCATTGTGACTAAGGCAGAGGAGATGTGAATGAAAACTATTCAGTGCAAAGGTAGATTCCATGCCACTTCATAAATCATAACCCAGTAGGTATAATGTTCACAGAGTTATTTTAAATGAACTATATAATGGACTGGTTTACTTTCATATAACAAAAATGCTTTCTAGAGTCTATCATTTAGGATAGTTTATAAATACTACAAAAATACTGTATCTTCAATGTGACCAAATCCTCCCTGAATTTTTAAAAAATAAGTGGAATTTTACTTAAAATAAAAACTGCTATTCCAAAATTAAAGAAGAAAATAAATATTTAACACGATGTAGTCATACCACTTCACAGGAAGTACTCCTGAAATACAGAATCTTAAAGCATTTTTGATATTACTTAAAATTTTGATTAAAATTGTATTAAGTTTCTTATACAAATTAGGTAAATGATGGTTTTTATAAAATCAGTACTCAGAAAAATTCTGATTATGTTTTTGTGTGTGGAATATATAAACAATGCAAACTACCACTTATATATATATACCAGTACACCTAGAACACATCCTCTGCCAAGTCCTGGCCTCCTACAGTACACACAGGTGTGTCAACCGTGCAAAATCACTTAATGGTTCATCACAACTAAAAAGTCGTTGGTCTTTTACAGGCTTCAAATTCAGTTTCGAAATATATGTAGAAGTGGGTTTATTTTTAGTAAAGAACTAGATATATTTGTCAACCATGCAGTACTCTAAATACTTATAAAAGATTACATGGTTATACGTCCAAGGGCTGAGTTTCCTTGCATTAAATGGATGCTTATATTATTCTTCCCTTCAAAAATAAAAAAAAAAAAAAAACCTCAAAACTAGAGGAAACAGTAGTATCATAAAATAATTTAAATGAAGGACTTCAGACATCTCCCTTAGACCCAATGAGTGCATACAGTGATAGTAACAGCAGTATACAAGTATTCTGTTCTTTAAAGAAAATAAAAAAGGTAGCATTTCGGTTTGCTGACATTGCATTTTGAATAAAAGTGACAAGACTACTCAAAAACACATATAACTACAAAAGAGCCATGCATGGAATGTGTTGTTATTTCCAAACACCATAAAATCTCTCTAATATTTTCAACTATCTCAAGGCACTGCAGCATTGAGTAGCCAATTATTATTGCTTTAAAACAAAATTATGAAAAATCTCCTAAAAGGGGCAGGAAGGGAAAGGTTAATAGAAGAAAATCTACTTTAAAATACTCTTTCAAACTATTTCAGACATTAACAATGTAAAAAAAAAAAAAAAGCTTCAAATTATTCATGGAATTATCTGATTTCCTTAAATCTAAAGTGACTTAAAAAAAAATCACCTCCTTCACTAGGAGACATGTTCTGCAAGAAGGTGATGCATACACTTGTATAGGACACACCTACAAGGTGCATTATTGTCACAGATCATCACTGAGCTTGGGGCCTATTATTTTGTGCACTGAATAATCACAAGTAACGTATGTATTAGTTACATGTCTTCAATTCAAGGCTCTTTAATTATGTATGATGCTAAATAAATATCATCACCGCCTTTGGAAAGTATTTTATTCTGATGTGGACAACAGCTGTGTCCAGTATTTATTTACCATCAGTGTTCAGGAGAACCATGAGAAGCAGGTAGGTCGTTCATAAGTTCATAGAAGATGGAGGACAGGAGTGTAAATTCCATCACTTTTCCCACTAATTATTAGAGACTTCAATCAATTTAATTATTAAGTAATAAATGTGCTGTAATAGAAGCTTGATAAAAGTCTTTTTCTACCTTGCTTTGGATTCTTACCCTGTGATGACAAACTTCAAAAGCAATTCAATGTCAATAAACCGAAAATATCACTCCTCAAAAACATAAATAATTTATAAAAGGGTCCAAGGGCATATATAGGACACAAATCACAAATGTTGAAAAGGAGAAAAATGAAGACTTATTTTCCAGTCACAGGTTAGTCAAAAAGGAAATATTCAAAGCTGGATTCATGTCTCCACAGAACATTAAGAGATAGTTTACCTTCAGATAATGTATTTTAGCAGCAAATGACAAAAATCAAAGGATCCATTTTGGCAAGAGAATGTAAGAATAAAAGGGAATTGATTTTCTCATTTATATTAAAAAAAAATCCAACTGCATCAAGTTATCTTCACAGTCCTTACTTTGTTGATTTCAGCTAAGTACTTGACGTGTATAACCTCATGTTTACACAGTGGCTCAAATATCTTATTAAAAAGGAAAATGGAAACTAAATCTTCAGTTTTCTCCACAAGGACACAGGAGGCATATATTCCTTTACTTCTCTCATTAAAGCACCATCCGCTTAGTTCATTTTGCAAAACCAACCCAATTTTTCAGAACAATTA
This sequence comes from Vulpes vulpes, assembly GCF_048418805.1. Lineage (NCBI taxonomy): Eukaryota > Metazoa > Chordata > Mammalia > Carnivora > Canidae > Vulpes > Vulpes vulpes. The sequence continues at coordinate 69,809,802 of NC_132780.1, forward strand.
AAAGGTAAATTTTAGCAAAAATTATGACTGAAAAATAATTAAGGCAATATCACAATTTACTAGCTCCCCAAATGGACTAATTTATGTTTTAGTAGGAATAAATCACAGTACATACTAATATAGGATTTAATAAGTTAAAATATGAAGGGAGCAAAACAAAAACAAAAACAGGCAGGAGGAGGGGGAGAAAAGAAAAGGAAAGGAAAAAGATAGATAAGGAAAGAAAAGAAAAATCCCAACCCTTAAATCTGTCAATTATGACAAATTTAGAAAAAGAAAAGAAATGGTGTGCAGGTAAGCAGTTATATTTTTTCCATCAGGTGTGGTGTTGCAAATTTTATGGACACCAAACGCATTTCTTATAAACAAGAACTGCAGAACTAAACTAACCTCGGTCTGCGGTCACAATCCTTTGGTAAGGATGGACACGCATATCGTGCCTTCGAACTTTAGTAGCCACCGCACCTAGTTAAATTGCAATTACCAAGACAAAGTTAGAAACATTCACAAGGGAAAAGAAAACAAACATTAACAGCAGGTTTATCAAAATGGATTTCAAATGTTCATTTACTACAAAAGTTTCATTTTAAGAAACACGTTAAGGCACAGTAGTTTTAAAATTAACCATAGTATGTTGTGTATATATGCGTCTATTAATATTGCATTCATTTCAAACATCTTGGCCTTAACCTATTTTATCCATTCATTCACAATCCCAAGTTACAGTATTTCATGAATTCTATTAGATCCAAACATATTTAAGCTTTACTAGTCACATATTCACTGAAGTGCCTTTCTTGCAGCAGGACCACTTAAATAATGCCATGTTTAATACTGACAATTATTTGCTAACCTTAAGACCACTTCCAGAGTTTATCACTTAAAAAGGTTTAAAAGCAATTCTTAAAGCCTACAGATTGTGGTTTTAAACTTTGAGTCAATAAGTATGAACTGCAATGAATTAGGTGATTAGTAAAGCAAACAGTATAGTACACTTAGCAGTCAGTATACTACTATACACTCCTTTATAAATTACCGTTACTTTGTAAGATTACAGACTAAACCAAATTAATAACATACTTTTACTTTCTATCAGTGTGCAAAAAGTGCAAGTAAGTCACTGACTGCTAGGCTAAGCTTTCCCCCCCACCCCACCCCCGGAGGCTGCTGAGACTAAGCATTTGTTAAATTCAGATCTGATGAGGGTTCAGTTAAGACCGTTCTTGAATTCTTAGCCTTTCGTTGGGAAAGCCATACCTAAAGATAAAAGGAAGGGAATTAAAAATTAGTCATCAATGAAGATTTGATGCTAATACCAATCTCCTCACTACCACCAACACACATGTCTGCATCTGTTTTGAAGGGCACTGCTTATTTTAAAATAATATGATGTGAGACTTGATATATATCATGCATGTTATCTGTGTGCAAATTTATTATAACTTAGCAATTTGAAATAATTTTCTCAGTTCTCCAAGTGCTCAATGTCACGTTTTACTGCTTAGGTGGCAAAGCGAGAAACAGGATTGATAATGGATTTTGATCATTTAGTACTATTATTCATTTTATGAATGCCAATTAGGTATCTGTATATATTTTGCTTTTAATTTGTCAGTCTAATAATTATTACAAATAAAAATTTCCCAACACAACAAAAACACATTGCTTAAAATGAGAAACTGCAGTGCCTCTTGCTGTTTCTAAGCAGTAAACTGGTCCATCACCCCTTTTTTTCATTTTAGATAAACTAATCTTATACAAGTAGAATTCCACGAGGCAAAATCAGCGAGATCTTGCATTGAGAGTGCTGGAACAGCAGCTGGTGGCTAAGAGTGCCAGCCCTGCAGGAAGCAACCAACTCCTCGAACAGACGCTGTGCGTGCAGCAGAGAGGAGCTCTGGGGAAAGGAGCAGGCATGGGGCCACAAGACAGAGCGTTAACAGAAAGGAAGACGTAAACAGGTTACAGGTTACAGGTTATTTTAAAAATGCTTCAAGAAATGTGCAACAGAAACAAGCTTCTCATAAACAATTCTATAAATTCTGACCTATGATACTTTATACAATGATTTAGAGATAAAACGGAAAACATGTACAATAAAATGTATTTGCTCATGAAACAAAAGGCACCTGAGTGCATGCACACACACAGATAACATACAGAGCATTGTGGCTTTCTTTAATTGAACAATGAATTTTCAAGTTTAAATCTTAGTGTCCGGGTTCATTAAAGACTTTCAAATTTTTATAGATCAGTATTAATGCTGGAAAAAAAAAAACCTTAAAAGATCAAAGTCCTAAGAGTCAACAGCATGCATGCAGCACCAAGGTCATATACAATTCAAGGAAAAAAAGTATTCATATTCTGTCTGGTAAAACAAAGGGGCAGCACGGAAACAGTTTGTCCCACATTGACTGGTCGTGTTATAACAGCTGCTGTATTCTAGTCCTTCATCCAGCAAGTCAATGGGCTGAAATATCAGGCATGACTGGCATTTCAATCCACTCTATAAAAAAAAGGCATCAGTAATGTCTTTTTCAAGCACACCACTTTTTGTTCACGTAAAACCAAGCGTTCATACTATGATCTTAATTTTTGCCTCAAAGATGATTCTAAAACAGTGACTTGGTATTTACTTATCAATTCCATACTGTACTACTGAAATTAGGAATTTCTTTTATGTTTGACATTAACTAATAACTTCAAGAGAGAAAAACTGAGAAGCTGAAGAATTGAACTAATTTACCTGGTCTCTTTCATATTTTAAGTGATCACAAATATTAGAAAACACACAGACAATAACAGCAGTTATAAAAAATATTTCAAAATATTTCCACATGGAAATTTAAAATTTAGATGACAACCAAGTAATTCCCTGAGACGAAAGGAATCTAACTGTGGGCAGTGGAGCAAACGGAGGGGATAGGCCAAACTCAGAACGACCTCAGTGATGTCAAAAGTGAAAAGTACTTTCCATTTAAATGTTCATAGCTGATTTACTCAAAGTGAATCTGAGTTACCAAAGAGAATCTGAGCACATCTAAGGTGAAATTCTTTAAAAAGGGAGCCATTAAGAGAGGCTGAAATAAAACAAACTTTAGGCTTCTGTCTTCCTAATGGAAACTTGTCTTGCCTCTCCAAAACGGATATAATCATTTCAAAGTCTGAAGCACAGAAGTCATGAAGAAATAAACTGCCAGCCACACAGGGAGAACAACTTACCTAATACACCACTAGGTTCAATAGGATACTCAAGGATGGATGTCGCTGGTGCCAACGTGTAGGGGTACTCATAGGGTGTGTAGATCAAACCAGCTTCGGGCCCCGGAGGAACTATTGCAGCAGTCGGGTGAGGAGTTCCGTTTGGCATGACAGCGGTCTGTATTTGTCTGATCAAAGGCATTATGGTAGGGCCAGCTGGCGTAGGAGTACGCAGGGCAGCTGGCGGGAGAACAGGCGCAGGCCCAGTGATAATCCTTGGAGCAGCCTGGGCTGTTGCTGCAAGAGAAAAGGCAAGGGCTGCTACAGTAAGCAAAGAAATGTAGGAGAAGTGTAGAGACAGCAGTATAAAATATGGAAAATGAGAGGGAAGTAGGAAAAAGAAAGGAGAAGCAGGAAAGAAGAAAAATAAAAGGAAATCATTAGTACATGCACTGATCACACAAAATGCCAAAGCACACTGATCAAATGCAAACAGCTTCCCCTTTCCCAGTGTGATTAAGAATAAATATGCAAAAATTAACAAGCCACTGTAAAAAAAAAAAAAAAAAAAAGAATGAGACCATTAAAATAGGTTATATTTAGTTCATGTATTTGATATATCTGTGTTTTTAAGATCTCATGAGACTAAAGGTACATGCAAAAGCACATGGAAACACTCGCATTAAAAGAGGTTAAAAAATTTTGGAATTGGGAGTCCATAGAAATACAGCTTGGTATATTTCTAAAGAAAAACTTAAGTTTCAAATGAAAAAAAGAATAATTTTTACTGTATTAAGTTAGCCAACTACTAGTTTTATTTATATAAACTTCTTGCATCTGTATGAAATTCATACAAAAAACAATATAAAAAATGTCCCATTCCTAAGCATAAGACTATTAATGATATACTCATTCTCATGAATAAATTAAAGCCAAATATTTGTAAAGTAACCACTTCTGAATCTAGTAAATTGCCTCTATTTTGGACACCTATTCTATTTCTTGGGACGCCTGGGTGGCTTAGCGGTTAAGTGTCTGCCTTCAGCTCAGGACGTGATCCTGGAGGCCCAGGATTGAGTCCCACGTTGCGCTCCCTGCATGGAGTCTGCTTCTCCCTCTGCCTATGTCTCTGCCTCTCTCTCTGTCTCTCATGAATAAATAAATAAAATCTTAAAAAATTTTAGTTCTTAAAAAACAAAACAAAACAAAAAACTAGTAATTTAAATAATTATGTTCATTAAAAGAACTGTAAACCTTCACTGCCTCAAAAAATAAAAAAAGCAATCCTCTTCAAGTTTATGGAAGCGTACACAGATATATCTAAAGGAAAAATGGGATTAAAACAGTATCATCTACTGCTCTCTTTGAATTCAGCTCATATACAAAATCAACAGAGAAAAATACCGGAGGGGAACATTAGCAAGCATGGTGAGAGGACAGAATTCGACAAAAGGGTCACTGCTTTCATATACATTCCAAATCAGCTTTAAAAAAAAAAAGTCTAAAAATTATTTTCTTTTGCATAAATATAACAATAAGCTCAAAGTCTTAAATCTGTAGTTAAAAGAATAGGAAATTTCCCGAAACTTTTAGATTTAGAAGTTGAAATATCATTGAAATAATAAAAGTTTATAAACTCCAAACTTAGATATGCTGGCATCAAATAAAGGAGACTGTCCCCAATTCATGAAAGCAGTAAAAATGGGACTGTGAGTCCCTTATTAAGTGATAATTATTTCGACTCTTCACATAGTGTGAAGCTCGTGTGCTGCACTGCCAACAGGAGAAAAGGTTTGTGGACAAAATAATTGATTCAGCTGTAACCATGGACCTCAGTCTCATTCTTACGTGATTTAATGTTGGCATCTCTGTAGGTGCCATTCAGAATTGCAAGCTCCATCAGCTGCATCTTCTTCAGGCTGTCTTCTCCCTCTGCCTATACATGGAAAACACAAGAGTAATAGTAAGCACTTAAGATGGTCTGCACACATCACAGCCATATGTACTCACCAGCCTTAAAATAGGGATTATGGGACTATAGCCACCTGCTTCAATTGTGAGGGGAGGTGGAGGGAAAGATTAGGGAACCAAAAGGTGCTGACGTACTGATACAAAGGATACTCTCAACATGTAGCCACTAGCTACATTTCTGTTTGGAAATTTTTTATGTAAACTACACTGATTTATTAAAGTTCCCCCAAAAGCTTTGCTAAATGGAATAAAATATTAGTTAAGATTAAATATAGTACATTTATTCTCTTTAGGATCTATCATTTTGTAGAAGATTCAAAAACTCAATGTGATCATTAAAGGGGGGGGGGAACCCACAAAAAACCAAACAACCTCCCTCACTCTGCCACCAAACTGGTATTTTAAACATGTAACATGATGGTGGTATTCACATGTGAGAATTCTGTTTAGTTTTCCAAAATGGAAAATTTAATAAAATTATAATCATAAGAATTTCTAAAATTTGAATATTTATTCTGCTCTTTTATGCCAACATTCCTCTCTTCCTCAGTTAGTAAATACTATCATTCTAAAGCAAATCTACCTTTAGGGCAAGTTAGAATGGTAGAATAGTAGTATTACCACTGTCCAAGCCACAAGGCATTCAAAAGTGGAAGCTCTTAATAACTATGCAACGGTGACAGGCTTAAAAAACCTGGATTGTCTCTGACCATTCCATTTACCTTGGATTTGCCCTACCCTTTCCATTTACTGTTGTCACGACACTCTTCTTCTAGTCATTATTGGTGTATTACCAAAACTACTACAATATTATGTTAATAGTATCTGTTCTCCAATCTGTACAATAACAAGATTAATTGTATAAAACATAACTTTTTTTCTTAATGTTCCTTCACATTTTCATGTCTTAAAACCCTTCACAGTTTCTTACTATCTAAAAATATAAACCATTTAAGCTATCTGTGAATCTGGGCCCAAATTATCTTCTCAAGTTAAAGCAATTAATCTTCTGTTATGTTTTACACATATCTTATGCTATAAATCAAATCAAATCAAATCAAACCACTCCCTGTTACGCATCTCTGTGCATATTCCTATCCACCCCTCCATCTTGAATGCTCCTCTGCACTCCATTCTACCCTCTTTCTAAATCTTACCTCATCTCTGCAAACTCCAATCTAAATGCTACCTTCTCGAAGGTCCATCCTTAGATTATACTGTTTCTACCTTGATTTATAGTTTCATGTATACTAACACTACCAAAGTAAGCTCCTTGAGAATAGTCTATTTCTTATTTATAATTGCTTATATTCCCATTCACCCTGTCCCAAAAGTTATCTTTGCTAGGACTTTTAAATCATTGTTAAGAAAAATCCTTAACTTTATCTACAAACCTTAAATCTCTAAATCCTAGAGGATAAGCATCAGCTACATCAAAAGAAAGTAGTAGATAATGGTCCATCTTACCAAGGTTCATGCCTGAAGATCGCTGTAGAAATCGAATTATGTGCTACTAACTTATTTTATGCATTATCTAATCCTCAGTACTTAATATTTAAAAACAAAGTAACCCAATGACACTTTTTTCTGGCCTGATTCAGAAAGGAGCAGGATCAGATGACAAGCTTCTCTGTCCTTCCTTTCTAACGCAACTGTTAATGATAACAAAACTCTGTCTTTGGTACTACACCAACAAAAAGGACACTATAATTTATAGTTAAATACAACTGCTAAATTGGGTTTTATTAAACTAAATTCTTAGCAGAGAATTAAAAGATGAGTCAAAACACCATGAAGACAAAGTGTAAGGTGTCACACTAACTTTTCAAAAACCCACATTGTAGGAGAAAACAGAGAAGATACCTGAATGCTTATGGAATTGTATTCCTTGACCCCTATGAATTTGTGCAAAGATGACAGAGAATAAAGTGAGTAGAATTTCTTTGAAAGCTGTAGCAATTACTAGTTAATGATAAAAATAAGTAAGCATCAGCAACAAAAAGAACACATTAGCAATCCATTACACCTAACCCAAACTCCTTAAACTTGTTCCCTGAAAACTAGTGATACTAAAAACTCATCAAGTCATTTCAAACTTAAATCTATATATAATAACAGAATACCAGAAGTCTATAAATTATACTCTAAAGAAAAAGCAATAGGTCTACCTTCAGTCACTTTCAACAGTAAAACAGTGGTACATGTTTGAAAACGTCATCAAGTAAGAGTTAGAAATAAAGATGGAAGAAGTGACGGGACATGCTGTAGAGGGAAGAAGTACTGGAGCGCGTTTCACCCGACTGTTCCTTTTGGATAACAATATAACCACACTCTTTAGCTAGGGATGCAGTGTTAAACCCAGGAGAGAGCCAAAGAGAAAGATGAGGGAAGAAATACATATGCGCACATCAGGGTTCATGAATGTATGTGTGCCTTTAACAGGGTGCAGGATTTTGAAAAAGAGGTGCGGTGTCATCAGCAGCAACCTCCCCCTACCCTGCCCAAGGGGAGAATAAAACCCAGGGCAGCACAGCTTTCACAAAGCAGCAGCAGCAGCAGCAGCAGCAGTGGAGTATGCCACAATGCCATCGCTGGAGGGCACGGGGATTCACAAATTATGAACTACAGTATGCACACTGGATTACATCACATTATGGCAGGCCACACTAACACCTCCTAGCACAGAATTGAGCTGGCAAAGCTGGAATTAAAACCTGGCGGTCTCATCCAGAATAAGCTTCACTCTGGCATCTTCAGCACTTCTCCCCACCTCACCCACCATTCTATACTCACAGAGCATGATGCTGTCTGTATCTCAAGAGTTTACAGAGTTCATTATATACCTGCCTGAATGCTGAAGGTATATGCCATCTCTCTCAAATTTAACTTCAGATAAGATAATCTGCTGGTTTCTTAGATAATTTTTACTAAGTTTTTTCTATAGTCCAAAGGCCCTAGAGCTTCTACCAGCAAGGCTTCATATTAGTTTATTTGATGTTTCCTCTTCTCTCAAAGATAAAAGCTGATCAAATATGGCATCTTGAAATTATACATCTCAATGCTAGACATTTCAAAAGGCCTTTTTGTAGAAGCTGGCCCAGGGACAAACACTTCTAGAGAGATGGAAAGCTAACTTTTCCTTCTGTAACAAAAGAAGCTGTTCTTGGGCAGCCCCAGTGGCGCAGCGGTTTAGTGCCGCCTGCAGCCTGGGGTGTGATCCTGGAGACCTGGGATCGACTCCCACATCAGGCTTCCTGCATGGGGCCTGCTTCTCCCTCTGCCTGTGTCTCTGCCTCTCTCTCGCTCTCTCTGAATGAATAAATAAATAAATCTTAAAAAAAAAAAAAGGAAGAAGAAGCTGTTCTTAACCAAACCTCAGGTCACAAGTGGGTATTTTATAATGCTGAATCAAAGTGGTCATCTAGAACTTTATAACTTCTCATTTCTTAAGTATTTGCTCTGTATTTTAAAAACCAAGATATAATTTATATGCAGTGAAATCCTGGGATCTTAAATGCAACACTCAATCAGTTTTGATGAACGCACATCAAGTCTGAGGACAGTTTTATCAACTCAGAAAGTTCCATTTTGCCTCTTCTCACTCAAGGTCCTCCCCACCTCTGCCCCCGATCTGATTTTTATCACTAATTTTGCCTATTCTAGAATTTCATATAATGGAATCACAGAGTATATATACTGTGTGCCCAGCTTCTTTCCCTCAGCATTATATATGAAACTCTCCCATACTGTTGCATGTGTCAGTAGTTCACTTGTTTTGACAGCTGAGTAGTGTTTCATTTATCCATTCTTATGCTACGGTCATTGGGATGTTTTTGGATATTGTGAATAAAGCCACTGTGAAAATTCTTACACAAGGTCTTTTTGTGAATATAGTTTTTTCCCCTCAGTTCTTGAATACATACCTATGGGTAGAATTGCTGGGTCATAAGATAAATGAATATTTCCCTCATATTTTGTATGGAAAACATTATGTAAAGGTTACTGAAACATTATGAATAACATACCTTTGAAACATAAACGTTTAAAAATATTACAAACAGCTGCTAACTTCTCTACAAGTCCATTACCCCATATCTAAAACCTGTAGTATCATAAAGTATTTTGAAAATTTTTCAGACTTATATAAAGATATTATACCAAGGATTACCTAACATCCTAAGGGGTCTGGAGGAACACTCGAATAATCTGATCTGTGACAAACATAAAAATACACTCGGTAGGATAGATTATAAACATACTTTTCTGAACTTTTTGGGGTTTACAATTATGGAAGACTGATTGTGAATCTGTATAAATAATCTATGCATACATTATAGTAATGTACAGCTGTGTTAACAGCTGTATTTAATAGCTATGTTAAAGAGAAATAGAGCATGGTTAATATTTAGTGAGAGTGCACAGGTCTTAAAATAGAATGATTTACACACTGCTATACCTTATTAAAACTAGGTATCAGATTTTCATCACCTAAACATTTACACTTTATAACACATCTATGGCGCTGGTACTGTGTTGTCCTAGAGGCTTAGACAGGTTAGGTAGCCTATCCAATGTTGCATATGGTCACACTGCAAAACTGGCTTCCAACCCAGTGTACCTGATCTAAAGTCCTTACCATACCTTCTCCTGTATGTAGTGCCCCTAGGTGGAATTACCTTTTGAATTCATTGAAGACCTTCCATAAGAAATGAAGAAAATCATTTTTATTTGGCATCTTTAAATTTATAAAGTACACATTTAAAAAACTCCACTACAACAAAGTAATTAATTACAATAGAGAACTGAAGCAAATATATTATTTCCAAACCATTAAAATGTGATCAGTAAAATAATTTGCCTATAACAAAAGCCCAAACAACTCTCCATCTTAGCATTCAAGGCACTGAATAACATCTACAGGCAGCCCTATTTGCAAATATTTTACATTAGTCAAAATCATCTGCCTGCTGTTCCCTAGAAGCCAACTTGTGCTTTTCTGCCCCCATGTTAGACAAGATCCTGTCCAGAAGCATACTCTACATACTTCGATAGCTCACATCACTGTTCTCTCCAGGATATATTCTTTTCTAACCACATCCACACATAATGGTATCATTTTCCTAAGTCTATGTTGCTCCTTTTGGGAAACTCAATCATATAGCCACATACTATCTCATCTTTTCTATTTTTTTCATGTGGTTTTTAGGAAATTTCTAATGTGATTTGTATCCATAAATTACCCAATAACCAATGAAACCTATCTTCCTATAGCACCCAATGCCTTGCAAAGTGAACTTGTTCACTGACATTAAAAAAGCAGATTCTTTTTTCTTTTTTTTTGTTTTGAGCAGATTCTTTTCTGCAAATTTAAAATAATGAGTAGTGGGGCACCTGGGTGGCTCAGTCAGTTAAGTGTCTGCTTTCGGCTCAGGTCATGATCTCAGGGTCCTGGGATCGAGCCCCACACTGAGCTCCCTGATCAGCAGAGTCTGCTTCTCCCTCTCCCACGCCTCTCCTTGTATGCGCGCTCTCTCATAAATGAATGAATGAATGAATGAATAAGTAAATAAAATCTTAAAAAAAATGAGTGAAGATTTTCCAAACATAAGAGAAAAAAGTACATGATTAATTCCCTAGGCTGAACAAGAAACTAGTACAGAAAAGAGAAAATGAAGAGTGACCAAAGTTTATAAAAAAATTTAGTATCTTTTTTTTAATAAATTTATTTTTTATTGGTGTTCAATTTGCCAACATACAGAATAACACCCAGTACTCATCCCGTCAAGTGCCCCCCTCAGTGCCCGTCACCCATTCACCCCCACCCCCCGCCCTCCTCCCCTTCCACCACCCCTAGTTCGTTTCCCAGAGTTAGGAGTCTTTATGTTCTGTCTCCCATTCTGATATTTCCCACACATTTCTTCTCCCTTCCCTTCTATTTCCTTTCACTATTATTTATATTCCCCAAATGAATGAGAACATATAATGTTTGTCCTTCTCTGACTGACTTACTTCACTCAGCATAATACCCTCCAGTTCCATCCACGTTGAAGCAAATGGTGGGTATTTGTCGTTTCTAATGGCTGAGTAATATTCCATTGTATACATAAACCACATCTTCTTTATCCATTCATCTTTCGATGGACACCAAGGCGCCTTCCACAGTTTGGCTATTGTGGCCATTGCTGCTATAAACATCGGGGTGCAGGTCCCGGCGTTTCATTGCATCTGTATCTTTGGGGTAAATCCCCAGCAGTGCAATTGCTGGGTCCTAGGGCAGTTCTATTTTTAACTCTTTGAGGAACCTCCACACAGTTTTCCAGAGTGGCTGCACCAGTTCACATTCCCACCAACAGTGTAAGAGAGTTCCCTTTTCTCCGCATCCTCTCCAACATTTGTGGTTTCCTGCCTTGTTAATTTTCCCCATTCTCACTGGTGTGAGGTGGTATCTCATTGTGGTTTTGATTTGTATTTCCCTGATGGCAAGTGATGTGGAGCATTTTCTCATGTGCATGTTGGCCATGTCTATGTCTTCCTCTGTGAGATTTCTCTTCATGTCTTTTGCCCATTTCATGATTGGATTGTTTGTTTCTTTGGTGTTGAGTTTAATAAGTTCTTTATAGATCTTGGAAACTAGCCCTTTATCTGATACATCATTTGCAAATAATATCAATCACCACTTGTATCTGCCCTGCCTGCTAAAGAAAAGTCTGACAAAGAATATAACTGAAATTTACATAGAGGATTTTATACAGGAGAGAAAGTAACAGAATCCATCTTTAAAGGCACATTCTATTATTTTGTGAATGGACTATTTGGGGCTTGGTAGGATTAGAGACCAGTCACCAGCCTGACTTCAGTCCCCGTGATAAAAGATGTATTGGACTGGGGTGGAAGTAGTAAGAGATGGAAAATATAACTCAAAAGGACTTGATGGCTAGTTGGATGTAAGGAATGAGGGAAAGGAGACACTGAAGACTAACATTCAGGTTTTGGGATTATATAATCAAGTAGACGGTCACTCCACTTAATTAGATAGTAAAGGCTGAGGGAAACTGAATCAAGAGCTCTGTTTGAAAATAGAAAATGCCAATACCTTGGCTATTTAAATATCCAAGTGGAGGTGTTAGGTACAGAGCTGAATTTAAATCTGGGATCTACTTATTCTAACTTATCCTGTAAAGCTAGTAGAAAGATTAACTTCCCATACTATTTGAGAATATTTCCCTCCAAGATGATGATGCAGCAATTATTAAGTTCCAAACTGACCTGTTCCATGTTTTCAATGCTGGGTCTAGGACTCTCAAGTACTATTTCTTCTTTACCAGGTGGTTTTGTCAGGCTTTCAAAACTGAGATATATGGTGGAGGGCACTATAGCCAGACTGAAGAGCTGGTGGAGGGGAGAAGGGATGTGGCTCCCTATGCCAGCTGTTCTCAGGCTCCACACCTCCTGCCTAGGACTTCTAGAACCAGTTTTCCTGTGTCTCACCCATAAGGAGCAGCACCAGCCAACCAGTTTACCTATTCCTCTGAGCTTCTGTGGTTTCATTACCTGCTAGAGGCACCACTTTGTCAGAGGTCTCAGTTCTACCTCTGCATAGAACCTTCTAAGAGCTGCTGTGACAGAAATTTATATAAGGATTAGTAGAAGACCAAATAAAAAGCACCTAAGACCTAACCACAGTAACAATCTCTCTTTTCTCTCCCAGCATTGGGTTAGTAATAGCTGCTTCCTATAGTTTCTAAACCCGGATTACACCCCCCCCCCTTTTTTTTTTTGCAGTTTTCAACATCTGTTTAACCAATTACTTTATTCTCTCTACTAAAAAAACTTAGTGTGGATTTTGTTTTCCTGATATTGAAGTGGCTCCCTATTACTACTTCTTATGGTCTGCATTTCCCAGGCTGGCATTATGGACACACCAGCTGCTTCTTTTATGTCACCAATCTCATTTTGTGTCAAAAATTTATGTGGATTCTATGATGATCTACTATTCAGATTTTACCTTCCTTTTTTTTTTCCAGTCCTCAATGTTTAGTTAACAGATGAGTACGTACTATGATATAGATACTGTGCTAATGACTCCAACAGAAAAAGAATGTTGTTCACAAATTGAAAAGCATGAGAGAAATCCCCAGAATTGTTACAGTAACCCAAAACTGAAAGGATATATCAGAACTCCATAACTCAGGTGGCTAGGCAAAGACAAATCAGTACCACTGCTTCACCTAAGGAATACAGCCTGATTACCAAGGGATAATGAGTAAGCCCTCAGTTCAAATGATATGCAAAGATGATCTTATTGTTTTGTTGAAAAGTTTGTGGGTCAAAATGTTAGACACACAATAAGGGGAGAAAAATCTTGGCATATCTTATTCTATTTGCCATTACATGACATACTCCCACTTAATCATAATACCTGGTTTAGCAGCAACAACTTAGCAAGATAAAGCAAGATACAGAGGAAGCATAACTTAGCCAGAAGAGCTTGAAACATTCAAATACAGACACATGCAGAGTACTGTATAAACTATTAAACTATATAAAACAAATACTTAAAGTTTTATTTATTTTGGAGAGCAAGAAGAGTGTGCACACATAAGGGATGGGGCAGAGGGAAAGAATCTCAAGCAGACTCCATGCTGAGTACCCTGAGGTGGGACTCAATCTAATGATTCTGAGATCATGACCTAAGCTGAAACTAAGAGTCGGATGCTCTATGGACGGTGCCATTCAGGTGCCCCCACCCCCGCAAAATATAGTTTTTTTACTTTAAGATCATATGTTCTTTTTTCAACATGGTATAAACAGTTCTATAAAAAGTCGTAACAATCTCAGAAAAGTCATGTCTCATAATAAGCATTTATTTCTTCTATGTGAAACACAATATGACACCATTTGTAATTTTATTCTTTACAGTAAGTTTAAAAGGAATGACAAAACCTTGGAAGACTTATATGATCCACAAATTGGGTTATACACTACACTAGTAGCAATAAAGCCACAGAATTATTTTATAGAGAAAAAAAAGACCTCTGAAATGGATTATTTTAGGTGGACATTATCAGACTATATGGCTGGGGCAATAAAAGGAAGGATATATAATTACAAATTGTGAGCTTAGGTGAGCCTGAGTCTACAGAAGATAAAGAGAAGGTATCTGAAAATGATGATGATCCAATGATTGCTTAGTTGTGGGAGATACATGGGAAAAGTAGGCAAAAAATCTGAAAAGTAGACATGTAGTGGTAGTGGTGGTATGGAGAGGAGTAGACACCTGTAGGATGTCATAACAAATGCCTGTCAATGAGTTCTAAAAGTAGTAACATACTAAACTCATATAGACTCAGGTTAAGCAAACAGTCTAAAGGAAGGAAAAGGCATTTATCTTTTGAACAAAATACTGAAAACATATACCAAAGACCAATCACTAGCCTGGGTATATAAAGAATTAAATGTGGCCCTTGTATTTAAGATTTATAGTCTAGTTTGGATAGAGATACAAAAGTAAAGCAAGTTCAATAAAGCGTAATAGTTGCTGTGACGGAAGTTTACATAGGGTGTAGTAGAAAACCAAATAAAAAACTTTGGGAAAGGATCACGAACCACTTTAAGCATCTGATAACTACAACTCTGTCTAAAAACCATCCAGGAGTACAGAGGCAAAATGTTACCTACACTTTTAGTGGGTTAACAGAGAACTAAGCTCACCCCTTAAGCATCTGTGATAAAACTGTTAATTGTGATCTTGAAACACTTTTAGGTAATGCTACTGTATAACACTACAGGGATTCCTTAAAGTCACCTATTTATATTTGGAAATATTAAGGAGATCTCTGAGCCATCAAGCACAGTGTAATGACCTCGAAGTCGAGAGTAGAGGCAGAAAGCTACCTGGTCGTCAGAGCAATGTGAGGTCACTATTACTAGTTCCACGTATACTTCAACTATTTTTAGATGTAGTCATTATTAGTGACAATAAGGTCATTAATTTTGGTTACTTCGCACCATAACCTTTTTTCGCACTGTAACCTTTTTCTTTAATGTTCTGTAAGATACCTAAAGGCATACATTCATTGTAAACAGCTGACTAAAACTTTGAACCTCACATTAAGGCTAAGAGAGAACAAAGCAGGGAAGGAAAAAATTCAGGTAATTTTTTCAACTATCATCTGGTAGCATTTGACTTCTATGATGTACAAATGAAATGAAGACAAAGTTATGTTTTTGCACTATAATTTTTGTTCTGAGATTGAGACTCTTATCATCTTCCTTGGTCAGCGAAAAAATAATTAAGCTCAATTAAATATTTCATTTTTTAAAGGCCTTTTGTTTCTGGGATTCAAATAAAAGTCTTATTGCAAGTGGTTTTTTTTTTTTTTTTTAATTTTTATTTACTTATGATAGTCACAGAGAGAGAGAGAGAGAGAGAGAGAGAGAGAGAGAGAGGCAGAGACACAGGCAGAAGGAGAAGCAGGCTCCATGCACCGGGAGCCCGACGTGGGATTCGATCCCGGGTCTCCAGGATCGCGCCCTGGGCCAAAGGCAGGCGCTAGACCGCTGTGCCACCCAGGGATCCCCTGCAAGTGTTTATAATTTTTAAATAATTTAATCTTTCATATCTGATTTAACACTCTTAACAACTCTGTAAGGTCTATAACACAAGGATAACACTTGGTTGGTTGCACTTTAGGGTAAAATTTAACATAAGACAGGAATTTGTGTCACTATGTTAATAAAAGCACTTGAATGCTTCTTTTGCTTAGCTGTCCCACAGCTAGGAAGCCAAGAGCAGGTTAGTCAAACTTGAAAAATAAAATAATAATAAACAAAACGTAGAATGTAAACACCACATTCCTTTAGAGATGAAGAATATTGTACTTCTGAAATAAATTGCCAATACTCCCTCATTTCTTAAGTGTGTAACTATACAGCAACCTAAAGACCTCATTTTAAAGTAGGCATAAAATAAATCAGGGAAAGATAAGTATAGGAGTTGACTATTAAGAACAGGAGTCAATTCTAAAACTAAAACCCTAGGAATTTTTTTTCTCTAATGCAGGAGTAATTTATGAGCAAAACAGCTGTTACAATGGAGCACACCAGACATTTTTGAGGTAGGCAATATAAGAAGTCCTCTTCAGTCCTCTACTTAAGAGCTTTGAATCTTAATACAGTTAATAATAAAACCACTCTCCTTAAGCAAGTTGATTATGCTTGGGCATTTGGTTTTTGGGTATTCTTGTATTCTTTGTGGCTACAATGTCCAGTAAGTATAACAATAATTAGCCCATTAACTTAGTAACATACCATTATAAAGAGAAACAAAAATTGAAAAGTGGTGAGAAAACAATAAATGCTAGAATGCATTTTAAAAACCTAGAGTTTAAAAACCAAGATGGAATCTACTGTAAGTTACAGAGGAATGTTGTGTGGTTGCCATCAAGGCTTGGGTGGATTGTTTACCTCTACATAACATCAGCACAAGCACTGGGATGGGGCCAGGTATACTCAGGTTGCTAAGGATTTCCCTATGACACTTTATCAGTTCCATAAAGTAAGGGAGTCACCTACCTTAACAGACTTCTTTATATATACACCAAATTGATCTATTTTGAAAAACGTACCACCAAGGCGGTTGAAAACACTGACAAAGTCTTAAACCACCAAGGGCAGGATCATAAGGATTTAGTAGGATGTATCTAGGAAGTGAAAGCAGAAAACGCTGTTACGGTATTTTCCTTCCAAATATAGGTGCTTCCGTATTACTTTAAAGTTGTATCTTCCTTTTAAAAAAGATTTTATGTATTTATTCGTGAGAGACACACAGAGAGAGGCAGAGACATAGGCAGAGGGAGAAGCAGGCTCTAGGCAGGGAGCCCGATGCGAGACTCGATCACAGGACCCTGGAATCATGCCCTGAGCCGAAGGCAGATGTTCAACCACTGACCCACTCAGGCATCCCAAAATTCTATCTTAAGGATTATTTGAGAGAGGGAGAGGGAGGGAGCATGTACGTGCATGCTGGGGGCAGGGGCAGAGAGAGAATTCAAGCAGATTCCCCACTGAGCACAGAGCCCAGGTGAGGCTGGATCTCAGAATCCTGAGATCATGACCTGAGCCAAAATCACCAGCTGAACATTTAACCGAATGAGTCACCCAGGCCTCCCTAAAATTGTATTTTAAAATTTACATATAAGCTAATACTCAAGGGAAACTTAATGGCTTTATTTCCATGTGGATTTTAATACAAATTGGATTTATCCTTTATAGTTGGTATAATTTTTTCTTGCTATTTTTATGAAATATTCTATGAAAAATTTTTATCTTGTAGTCCTTGATTGAACCTTTAAAAAATTTTATCTCTATGGTAAGTTTTAACAAAGTCTGCCCTCATGGAAACTAGTGGCAGGGAAGACAGAGCTGCAAATAGAAAATTTAGCAATTAAAACAAAATGATAAGGAGTTTCCAGGAACATACAACAAGGGTGTCAAACTAAGTCCGAGCTAGTGATGAACAGGGGGGGAAGGTTTTGGGATATTCATACATTAAAGTAATACATAATCATAGACTTGCAGATGAGTAAGAGTTAAAGAGGGCAGAAAGAGTGAAAGTGGTTCCAAGGAAGATAAAAACACATTTAAAAAAAATCTAGAATCAGAAGTATGAGATCAATAATGAAGCTGAGAAGGTAGTAACACTTTGCAAGCCATGCTCAAGCCAAGGACATACTCTGTGGAGTAATTATAATTCTCTTAGAGTGTCTTAATCTAAGGAAAATCATGATTAAACTTTTATTTTTAGAAGCACCACTTTGGCTCCAGTATGGAGAATATTTGGAAAGGTAAGACTAAGACAGAGGTAGGAAGATCATACAGATAAAGCAGAGATTATAGGTTCCTAGTTCAAGCAATACGTAATGACATCCTGAACTAAGATAATTCCAGCGGGGATGGAGGGATGAAAATAGAAGTGTGAGATGGTTAGAGGGTAGAACCAACTCTGTGTGCGTGTGTTTGTGCATGCGCACAGTAGTACAATATTCTAAACATTCATGATATTTTAAATCTAAACGACAGTATGGTTCCCTATTGCTTTATGTTAATCTTTTGCTTTTATAAAGAATACTGTTACAAATTACTTTCCTGATTGGGGATTACCTATTTTGAATAAATACCAAGAAGGACTGCATTTATTCACTTACTCTGCTTCATTCCAGGGGATGAATACACTGTTCAACTGTGTCCTGAAAGGGCTTTTGCAAAGTACATGGTTATAAAGGTATACATATTCATTTTAGGGCGGGAGGAAGGAAGGAAGGAAGGAACGAACGAACGAATGACGAACGAATGAACATAAAATAATTGCTAACCAAATGGGAACAGTGCCACTGAGCTCCTTAAATGGAAGCTCAAACTGGGCTTTTTCTCAGGCATTTCCAAGAAAGAGCTGTGATTTCCCCACTTTTATTTCCCCGTGAAAACAGACTAACTGCCAAGAGTGTATTAATATATGCTAGAGTTCACTAAAAGTGAACTATGTGCATGGTAAACTTGATGATCTTGCTCTGTGCCTGGTGGTGCTCACCTCACAAGCTAGACCAGTAACAACAAAGGTTACAGAGTACAAATACTGCTTGTATTCTAATCAGGTTTAGTACTTCTTACTGCTTTTTTATATTACATAAATATATACATATAATGTGTATGTAAAAAATATGCTATGTATACATATTTATGCATCATATATAGTTTTTAAAAGTTACCTGTACTTTCTTAAGTTTATTTCTCTTTATCACAGAAAATATCCAACATATAAAAAAATCAGCATACTCTTAGATATGTTGCGTTCCAGTGATAGGTTTTATACTGAACATATCTCAAATTTATAAAAATGAGTAGCTAAAGTGGGGCTTTTTAACAGAAGTATACTTTAGACACTGCTATAATGCATTTCTTTTATTTAGGAACTCCTTCAAAATATCAAGTTGAGTGGTCAAAGACATTTTAATTGACTTGTAACTATACTTTACAATATCAAATCTAAGATTCATTATTTGGTTTTTAAACTACAACAGCAATAGTTTTTTGTGGAATGCCTGTGTAGCTGAGGGGTTGAATGTCTGCCTTTGGCTCAGGTCGTGATCCCGGGGGTCCTGGGATTGAGTTCCACATTGGACTTCCCATAGGAAGCCTGCTTCTCTCTCTGTGTCTCTCATGAATAAACAATAAATTCTTAAAAAAAAAGAAAAGAAAAGAAGAGGAGAAGAAAAGAAAAGAAAAGAAGAACAAGAAAAAGAAAAGAAGAAAAAGAAAATGAAAAAGAAATAGTTTTTTGCTTTGGCAAGTTGTAGTGCTTCAGTATTGTATGATGATTATGAGTGGTGGCCTAATTCTCACAATGATTAACATACAGACAAACACTGGCATTTTTCTAACAGATGAGTTTTCATGATAAGAAATAGAATTAGAAAGCAACAGTTTAGAGAACAAACATACTAGGTAGCCACTATTAGTTGAAATGTGATTGATGTTCCACAGGTCAGCAGCTCTTTGTTGGGATAGTTGGTGCTTTAAATATTTGGTATGAGATTCTTAAGAAACAATATTGTATAAAGAAAGGCAATGTCTCTAGTCTCAGAGTTAGAAGTAATTCAACTCTGGATCTATCCTTTTATAATTTGGTTTTATAGCATTAGATTTAGAGCTTTTTCAAAAATACCTGCTTACTGAAATTTCTATAGGAATAAATAAGTTTGCTATTGTGAGTTTGAAACTCCTAATTTCCCATGAAAAACTTTATAAATCAAAATATTTCTACAACCACCATTTTGATTGCATATTATAAGGAATATCTTCATTTGTTCCAGAACAGAATGGATACTTTAACTTCATAACAACAAAAAAAATTTTCTAGTATGTTCCCAGTATCTATAAAACACTAATAAATATTTGTTCAGTGAATATAAGCAGATGCTTAAAACCTGTTATAATGGTAATAGTGTTAAATTACAATAGAACTTTTTCTGTAAGAAGTCATGAGTAACAAAGCAAAACACTACTATTATTGCATAATAATATACAATCACATAAAGAACTTGACAAATACTGTGTATTTTTAGAGAATACATTTCCTATTTGCTGGTGCTTCACTGGTAATTTTAAATTATTCAAAGCGCTAGAATACTAAGAGAAATCTTTCTTGTGGCTTCTCCTAGGCTTTCCCCACCTTAGTTTCTATTTACTAAGCAAATAAACAAGGAGTCTTCTGGGAGTTGCCAGGTATTTAAATAAGGGGGTAGGGTAAGGAAGAAACAACATGAAACAGCTCTTGCAAGGTAGGTATATACCAGGTAAAGATGGGTTACAAATGCCCTGCTGACTAGTTTGCAATTTAACCGTGCAGTGACAGAAAGTTAATGGAAAATCTGAAACGGGGAACATGATGATACTTCAAATATATTTTAAAAAGAGAACTCTGGCTGCAACTAGGAGGGAGTACCAATTGACCTAGTACAATAGTGAAAACAGAAAAGACAGTCAGGGGCTAGTAAGAGGCAGAATCCGAACTTGATGGGAAGAAGTAGGAGCAGAGGGAAAACAGAAGGTGCAATTAAGAATACAGGACTTCTAGGCAATGGATGTCATTCACAAAGAGAAAACAATGGAGGAATTGCTGTATGAGGAGGGCAAGGAAGGATGTGATGTCAGTTTGGGAAATGTTATGTTTGAGATGCCTATAAATCATCCAAAGGTGTTGAATGGATTGGGGAAACGTGGGGCTGAAGATGAGAAGTTCATTGAAGAACGATCACTATGGCAGTGGTCCCTAGAGACAGACTATGGATGAGACTGCCCAAAAAGAACAAACTGGAGAGTAAGAAGATCACTCTGGAAAGTATCTAGCTCTAGTGACAGCATGACATTTCAGAAGAGCAAGCATCAAGTGACCAAAATAAATAACTGGGAAACTCATTAATTTTGCCCTACTCTCATTTTTATATTACTAAATCTCTATTTCCATATGTATCAAAGTCTTGGTTTCTAGCCTGGTAAATAGTTTCTCAACAGAGGTTTGTGAAGTGAATTGCTTTTGACAGTCATTAAATGAGTTTTTTAATCTTTAAAAGTATGCTATAATTCCACAGATGCTAAATTCAGTAACAAAGTCTTTTATTTAAAAAGAGTATATTGTCCCCATTCACAAGCAAATTCATAAAATACATTAATATCATGAAGAAAGCTAATTCATGAATCTGATAACTTGCTCAGAGATACATTCTAGAAAGAGGTTTGACAGAAAAAAAGATGCCATATCAGTTTAAAGGCATAACTTTAAAAACAACTCACTTTATATTTTGTATTTGATTTACCAATTAAAGATTAATTTTTCTCCCTATAGAAGCATTAAATGTTAAGAGAATAAAAAGCCAAACCGATCTGTTTATACAAATACACAATACAGGCTTTAGAGTGAGGAGAGTCTTACTTTAATAAGTGTTACTTTTGAAACTAAAAATACAGAAGAAAATCAAGCTACCAAATTAAGTTTACCTGAAACAATCTGAATATAATATTAAAATGCTCAACCGACTCACTAAAATACTACTAAAGTTTCACAATGGTACATCTGAATAATTTTATTTACATATAATAAACATTTGAAATGTCAAGAAAAATTAAATATAAGGGTTTAAAAAATACAAGTTAATTAAAATAAAGGGTATTTGATTTTCTTAACTTTTTTTTGCCATTTCAGTTTCAATGTACATTAATAGAAAATGAATGGAATAAGAATGCTTCACCTATATATAAGGAACATGATGCTACTTACCAACCATCAGAAGGGCATGCAAACAAATTAAAGGGATGTATGAAAATAATTGAACTAAAGAAGATATACCGAGAAATCACCCATCTATTTTTCTATTAAATAATTTTACCTCTTTAATAAAAGACTAATATATATTCATATATATTAAATTAATTTTAGAATATCTGTGTAGAATAGCATACATTTATTTAGTAAGGGGGGAAAAACAACTAAAATGAATTATTTCAGCCAGCACATTTAATTATAGGATAGAAACAATAAACAGGTACTAGTGAGTGTAAAAATGTTACATAATAAATTCAACATGCAAACTGAGGGATGCATGGAATATAAGATTACAATGGAAGGATCTTTTATATAAACTACAAAAATATTTCCTAGAGAATAATTACATACTACCTTATTACCCTGTGCCCAGAATCCTTTGTTTTACATTTACAACACCTTAAATTTAGAGGTATAAGCTATCTAAACTGTCAACCATATTTTTTCTGTTAGGGAAGCCACTCCTTAATGAATCCTTATAATAATGAAAAGGAGAATGTTTTTCATACAGACTCTATATTGGTAGGGGCTTGTTCACAGGTACCCTACTACACAAGACATGTTTTACTACTATTGCCAAGAAGCTCCATGTTGGGGAAAAGCCCCTTGTTCATTTTAAAAATGTTGGCCCACTGGCAGACAACATGATGGATGGACGGAGGGTGAAGAGGTTTCAATACAGCCCCTCAGTGATTTACAACAGTGATTGAAGTCCTACAACTTACGCCATGTCATACTTCTCAATTTGTCCCTATGGATTGCTATCCAAAGATATAGTACTTTGAATTATTTGAGAAAATTCTAGTTAGAATAGGCTCCTATGACTGCCCTAATGCAGAATATGGGGTGGGGTATAAAAAGATAGTGATGTGGAATCCAGTTATGTTTTGTTTAGCATCATCCCTCTCTATAAGAAGCAATTTAACCAACGCATTTCAACCTCTGCAAGTGCCTCCGAAAGCAGTACATACCCATCTGCATCAGAGTACCTTACATATACCATATAGTGTGTTATGCCATTATGATTCCAGTTCTAGATCTCTGATAAGGACTTCTATGATGATGTCTTTGTAGCCTAAATTTAAATGAGATTTCTGAAAGTCTTCTCTGTCACTGGGTCAAGGTTTATTATTAATTAAGGCTCAACAGTAATCTTAGAACTACAGGATTTTAAACAGACTACTTTGATATGTAATTACACTAAGAAGAATAATATATAAATACAAGTATATTTATGGTACTTTAAAAAATACTCATTCTATACTTTCTTACCCAAATTAAACAATCATCCGGCATACCTGTTATCTCCTTGTAAAACATTTCTGAAAGCTGCATCTACATTCTCAGGCCACTAATATTAGCAACAACCAAATTTTTACCTTCCTTCCTTATGAAAGTAAAGTGGCCTAAAAAATGTTAACAGACTACCTCAAAGACCTGATTATGTGAGAATATGTTATTCTCAAAATTTTCAATACTTAAATTTCACTAAGAGGTTTTTTTCCTGGAGGGCAAATATAAAACAACAAAGCAATAATAATAATGATAATTAGTAATGGTAATAATATTAATTAGTAATAATACTAATTATTATTATCATTGATATCTTGAGGATGAGTGAGGTCATAGAAGCCTAAATAGTATTCATCACCTTAGGCATTTATGGGAGCATTTTCTCACTAAAAAGTGACTATACTAAGACCTAGTACTTCTGAAACAAGAAAAAGCTGAAGGTCTCTCTCAAAGTATTTAAATGCAAACTGAATGATCCAGTTTATAAGTTTGAGTACCTTATTCATTTTCCAAAAAAAGCCACAAATGTTCATCTTATTGTAAGACAAATATAACAAGTATAAAGATACATATTTATTACATGCACGGAGCAAAATTAAAGTAAATATCAGGTCAAAGCTTATTAAAACAAAATGATCATTTTAATGATAAATAATCATTATTTGAAGATATATTTAATTTAGGAGGGGAAATTTATGTCTATAGTTGTCACTTTGTTTTTCCTCCAGAGATCTAGAACAAAATACCTTTCCTTAAATGTGTTTACTGTACTATATTTAGTGAATAAACAAGCCATAATAAGCAGATCGTCTGCATGAGAGCATGGATCAACTCATTCTCATTAAGAATTTAAGAAGCTATCAGCCTTCTATACAGTCCTGTCTATATGAGAGGAAGCAAGGACTGGCTCCTTTCAAACCTGTAATTTATGAGTTTATTCAAACCTGCCAAATTGCTTTAAGTAAACGCCTCTCACATTTGAAAATTCCCATGGCAACTCATTTTAGTTTGGCAGACAAGCAGACCCAAATTCAATCCTTTTATCCTGCAGCTAAACCATTACAATAGTAATTCTGCTCTGACACTCTGAAGAGACTGCTAATTACTGTACTCTGGGTCCCTAGACAGATTTCCCATTCAGATTAAAATGGTTGTGCATGGCAGAAAACAGTAGCAACACCTTTCTTTACATGAGAGAGATGCTCTCTCATATTACAGCTCTATCAAGGGCCAAGTGCATCATAGTGAGATGTCTTTTAATGTATTTAATACTCCACCTTCTCTCCCAATAAAATGAAAAGGTGGACAACAGACTTCAATGAGTGACACTATGGTCAAGAACTAAATGTAGTACTATCAGTTCATTAACAACCCAGTTAAAAACCTTTAACTCCAAGATAAGACTACTCCATCTCCAGAGTCATTCTCTCTCTTGACTTATTTTCAGGTTATAATTAATACACAGTTAACTATGAGCTGAATGCATATAGCATTAGAAAAAAGACAATCTTTGGGTACCATGAAAAGCAAACTTTCAAAAATTCTGTGATAGATCCTTTTGTCTCTACCACACTCCCAAATTTTGGTAACATCTGTAGTTTTTTTTTTTTTTTAAGTGAATTACTTTTGAAAATTTTTCCAATTTCGTAATATTCCTTGAAATAACTGGAAGCAAAATATTTCAAAATCCTCATCTGGAAACTTGTCAGAATCTATTACACATTAGATCAATTATTTAGTTTAATATTACTGAGCTCTATGTATATAAATGGTTTACTAAAGGAATAAGCTATATTATATCCAAAATTGATTCATGTTCAAGTTCTCAAATACTTATATGCAAACTTAAAGAAAAAGTAAAAGAACAAACATACATGATTATCTCCATCATAAAGTTAAAAGCTGAAATGTTAAAAAGTGAAATGAACACTTTATGACCTGTCTGAAACTGGTGGCAGCATATTTGTATGCCAAAGTCTGTCTTAAATTATGAAACGATGTAAACTTCAGCTGCCTGAAAACATTTCTCTAATACAGGCTGGTGTGCTCATTTAGTTTAGTCTTTCTGTTTAGTATTTTACTTCTGTAACACAAATCTTTACATCTGTTCCTATTTAAAGGGAAGAAAAAAGTATAGTGAGAAAGGGTATTTGGCTAGATATCCCTCACCTTTCTGAGTCTTCATATCCACATAAGTCCAGCACAATATCCTCCCTACTTCTACTATTCTAGTGTTTTTGAGGTTCCTTCAAAGAAGATTAGAAAACATCATAGGATACGTATCCATATAAGGTCTTAGCTAATGACAAGAAATAGTTATTTTCCAACTAACTGGAATGAGAACTGAAAGAGGGATGGTATCTGATAGCTGAGATAATAGATGTATTCACATAGTGAAGGAGTTAAGAGGGAGGGAGGGAGGGAGAGGGAGTGGGAGAGAGATGGAGGGAGAGCTAGATGGAGGCGGGGAGAGAGATGGAGAGAAGGCCATGGAGGGGGGAGAGAGAGAGATGGAGAGAAAGAGGGAGAATGGATAAAGGAGAGAGGGGAGAAAGAGAGAAAAAGATGGAGGGGGTACAGGGAGAGAGGTAGGGAGGGAGAGGAAGAAACAGGAACAAGGAAACAGACTTTTTATACATAATGTTACTTTTTAGTAACATTAAGAGATGTTTTCATAATCTTCTTGTTTATTATGACACTGTAATCAAAAGCCTATAAAGTAAGACTGTGGGCTAGCATGGAGGGTACATTTTATAGGTAAGGAACAGAATTACTTTCTTCATGTGTGGTGCCTCCTGTGACCAAAAATTGAGCTGTAATTGTCACAGCCAATGATACAGTTTAGGTAACCAGTCTATACAACATGTATCAGGAAAAATGGTTAATAACACGAGAAAATTGAGTATTTTTAATCACCTTCACCTAAACAACATGTACCAAACAACACAAACTCAACTATTGCAAAATAAACATGTTTTTAAAGTGTATGTGGGATATTCATCCATACCATATGCTGGACTATAAAGAGTCCTAATTAGATTTAAAAAGACTATAAAGCCTTATAAAATACTTTCTCAGAGAAGAAAAAAATTAAATTAGAAATCAGGCACAGTAAGATAAATAGAAAACTCCCAAATATTTAGAAACATCTGAAAATAACCCATCGGTCAAATTAGAAATTATCAAGGCAAGTAAAAAATAAATTGTAATAAAAATACAACATAATGTTACATTGTGGAAGCAGCTAAAGCATTATAGAAAGAATTTTGCATCTTTAAGACAGTACAAAGTAGAAGAGAAAAAAAAAATCAACAAAACCAAAAGCTAGCTGGTCCTTAGAAAATATCAATAAAATTACTAAAGCTCTAAAACTAGAATGAT
Source organism: Vulpes vulpes (assembly GCF_048418805.1). Taxonomy (NCBI): domain Eukaryota; kingdom Metazoa; phylum Chordata; class Mammalia; order Carnivora; family Canidae; genus Vulpes; species Vulpes vulpes. Next base: position 69,836,527 of record NC_132780.1, read on the forward strand.
CAAGAAAATCAGAAAGAATCATATATTGCTAATATAATGAATGAAAAAAAAAACACTATCTCAGGTCCTATAGACCTTAAAAAGATAAAAAGGGAAAAACTTCATGACAAAAACTTAAACTTAGATGACAAGGACAAATTCCTTAAAAAATATAAAAATCCAGAATACAAGTTTCATGTTTATGAATAAAACTGAACTTGTAATTAAAGGCCTCCCACAAAATCAAGAAAAATTAAAAAGCAAGCTACAGATCAGAATGGATAAAAAATTTATTCCCAAAATATATGAAGAATTGTTAGAACCAACAAAAAGACAAGTCAATGAAAAGACAAAGATTTAAACAGATACTTTACCAAAGAAGATACATAAATAGTCAAGAAGAACATGGAAAGACGCTTGAGATCATTTGTGTTTGAAGAAATGAAAATTAAATTAGAACAGGTGAAAGGATAAACTGGTTTTGAAATATTATCAACAAATAGGTAGTGTCCACTGATACATGCAACAGCATGAATAACTTCAAAAAACTTTCATGCCATGCTACATGAAAAAAAAGGCATCTATAGGGGTGCCTTGGTGGCTCAGTCTGTTAAGCTTCTGCCTTCACCTCAGGTCATGATCCCAGGGTCCTGTGATGGAGCTCTGTAGGCTCCCTGCTCAGCAGGGGGTCTGTCTACTTCTCCCTCTCTCCCTGTTCCTCCCTCTGCTTGTGCTCTTTCTCTCTCAACGACATATATAATTTTTATTGGTCAAACATCTGTCAATAAAGCTGGGGAAAAAGAAAGTTTTGAGACCATTAAAAAAGGGGTGGGGAGAACTAACCCCAGGAGTTGCCTAGAGGCAGTGGGAGGAGGTGGTTAATTGATGGCAAAGGGGAGAATGAAATATTGACTATGGGTATACAGTTATCAGAATTCACACTATATACTTTAAATGAGTGCGTTTTAATTTATGTGTAATAAGAAGCAGAAAAAAACCTGAAGTTTCTTCCCTTCAACTCTTCAAAATGACTATTCTTCAGCATTGAAAAACAGCTCAACTGTATTTACATCAGATCCAGGAACTGCCATATTCTTTCTTAAACATCTATCTCTAGAACACTAGATGTGACTGTACTCCCAAAATAAAGCTTTGAGTGTCAATTAAATTTGGAAATGGTTCCTACCAGAGCTTCGCATACTTACTAGCATATTAAAGGCTTCCTTTACCTGGAGTACTTATGAAAAATGCCTCATGAAATACAGTTAGGGAAATATCACTGCCCTAAATATTAAGGATCTTGCTTTAAATAAGTTGCTGTATCCTAGTACCTTAAAACCATCAACCTGGAATAACTATTTGTTAATCTGAAAAGAATACTAGAATATTCTGCACTTGGGTACCCAACAATTATCTCAAACCTACTAGATCTAAAACGGAGCTCCTGACACAATCTCTTCAAAGCCTGTTCCTACTGAAGTCTTCTCTATCAAGGTAACAGCAATTACATTCTTCCAGTTGTTCAGTCTACAGCCCTTGCTGTCATCCCTGACTCCTTGCTTTTTAACGTCCCACAGACCATCCATTAGCAAACGTTGCCAGCTCCACTTTAAAGATACACTCAGAATCAGGCCATACTTAACCTCTACAACTATCTTGGCCCAATCCATCATCTCTCCTGTGGATTAATGCAATAGTCCATGAACTGACAAATTCTTTCTATAATGAGACAGTAAATGCCTTTTTTGGGGCATATGGTCTTTGCTGCAGATACTCAACTTATTACTGAAGCACAAAAGCAGCCACAGACAATATGTCAATGAGTAAGCAAGGTTGTATTTCAATAAAACTTTTTTAATGGACAATGAAATTTGAATTTCATACAATTTTCACATTTCATGAAGTCTTCTTCTGATTTTCCCCAGCCACTAAAAAAATGCAAATACCATTCTTAGTTTATGGGTTATTGAAACACAGGTGGGAAGTTGGATTTGGCCAATGAGCCATAATTTGCAGGCTCCTATCAGAGGTTCCTTTCTTCCACTCCTGTACTCTTTACTGTTTTAAACAGAGCAGGTCAAGTAATTCTTGAAAAATATTACTCATATCATATCATTCCTCTCTCAAACTCCTCTAATGGTTTCACCTATCCTAGTCCAAAAATAACAGACCCTCATGAGTCCTTAAAATAATAGACAGTAACTGATCTATGCTCATTTCCTAATATGTACATGAGAATATTAAAACCAAATTAATTAGAAACAGGTTTATTGTTTTATAAAAGACAAATGAAGTGAAAATCTGTAACATATTATAATATCACTATAGTAATTATAAAGGAAATGAAAATACCTGATGACAGAACTGGTATATGAGTAAATTAATACAAGCTTTCTCTAAGGATCAAATATATGTTAAAGTGATTTGAAAAGCTATATATAATTCTATGTACTTATATATAAGCATATTAAGTAAATGCTAAGAATATAAGAAGAAATTCAGCCAAGAAATTTAACAGCCCAGTTTACTTTGATGGGATCACAGAAAGATATGAGAATTATGATGTGTATAAGAACAAGCATTAAAAAAAAAAAAAAAAGAACAAGCATTAAAATGTCACTTGAAGAAAGCTTCCTAATTACAATAAAGAAGTTCTATGTATATGTTTAACAATCTAAGGTTTACATATATAAGAACTAAATAATTTAAACTATCATTTAACTATAAAATAATAATTCATCATAAGGGATAACTATATTAAATTAGTAACTATTATAAAATTTCAATTAAAAAAACCCAAAAATTTGTAGAAAAACAAATAATAGTGTCACTTCACAATAAGGCTTATACCAAAAAAATAATCAACATATCCTGTCTTAAATACAGAGCAAAAATTAGTAAATAATCCATATTGTAAAATTCCATATGAATCATTAAAACTACATTTTTTTCCTACTCAATTATCTTTAATATAATAAAGTCAGAAATCACAATTCCCTAAATAATTCCTTACAGGGTACACTTAAAATAAGAAGGCTGTCACTGTATTAAATCTTGTCACACACAATGCACTGTTTCTTCCTATAAAGCCTCTGCTTCACATTCTACCTACATACTTAGCAGAATTCTACTGGTCGGTCTGAAGATACCCTCTGATCATCATTTTAGAAAATGTGATTTTCTTTTTCTTGCTTATTTTCTTCTATTCCAAGTTTGTACTTCAAAATTCTTTCTCCCATTTTTAAAATAACTTATAAAGAAAAAAAATTACACAGGTGGAAATTAAACTTTATAGTTACACAGAACTACCCAAAATTCTAAAATTGTGTCATTAACATTTTCCTTCTCTGACTTTACGTGTCTTCACAACTACCTGTTTACAACTTCCTCACTTTACAAGTTTCATACCAGACAGCTCACCTGATGCCCTAACTCACAGATGCCAGTATAGAACTTGAATTTTATTCTAAGTGAAATGGCTAAGTCATGCCTTTAATATGATTTATGAATCATTTTTAAAATCACTCTTATTAACTTATGGGAGAATTAATTAAACGGAATAAGACTAACAATGGGAAGAGAGATTACTTCAGCTGGGCGGCAGGAATACAGGTGCTCAAGAAATACTTCGAGGGTAGATTTGTATCAGCAATAGGTCTCTGCCCAAAGATCACCTAAATCCCCAAAGATCTGCAATGTCAGGACACTGTTATATAGTCCTTTTTATTTTTTAATCAGTGTGTACAGATGAAAATTTTCACAAAAGATCACCCTGTAATTACAGCAGTATAGTAAAGGCCAAAGGAATCTGAAGCAGTATAGTGGAGATTTATTGAAGTGAGATTCAAACAACAGAATGGATTACTTAAAATAGAAAGATATATTTAGTAGATACTTGGTGGTAACAGACTTGTCAGATAAAAACATTATATATAACCAGAGAACCTATTCTTCTCTAGTTAGGCACCGTTTGCTTTGTGATTTAAAAACAAAAGAGATTTAAATAAACTGTTAAAATCAAAGAAATATCTGAATTAAAAACAGTATTATTTCCAAAGTAAACAAGTTCTCTATGTAAGATGCTATCAGATTCTACTAATGAATCACATGTGAATCCTCTCAACCCTTTACTTTTGCAGTGAAATAAGAATTTTAAACTATTTCTTGGAAACAAAATTACCAAGTTCTCTAACAATGCTAAGGTTTCTCCATGAGATTGTTAGAAAAATGGGAAGAGAGAACCTATTTCATAAGGTTGTTCTGAAACCCAACTTGAATTTAAAGGATTTGGACTGGGACGTCTGGGTGGCTCAGTGGTTGAGCATCAGCCTTTGGCTCAGGGCGTAGTCCTGGAGTCCCAGGACTGAGTGCCACATCAGGCTCCCTATATGGAGCCTACTTTTTCCCTCTGCCTGTGTCTCTGCCTCTCTCTCTGTGTCTCTCATGAATAAATATATAAACACTTTTAAAAAAATTAAAAAAGGTTTTGGATTGATTTACTGAACATTTAGTGGTGTGTAGAGTTATGTGAATTAATGGGGACACATTAAAATAACCAAAATCTTTAGAAAAATTAGAACCCTGTCACATGGAATACAAGTACAACCTTTACCCATATTTTATTACATTTTAATTATGAAATTTCAGATAAAGCAAAAAAGTCTCTGCTCTCCACTCTCTACTCCCCCCCAGGTCCCTCAAGCCAGGGATAGATCTTTTACTAAATAACATTAAACAAAATGGGCAAAAAACATGCAACTCTTTCTACATCTACTTTCTACATCTACTTCTTTCCAAAAATCAACTTCGTCTACATGGTTAGGTAAGAAACATATATACTGAAATAATACAAAGACAATTTCACACTTTACCTAAAATTTATTTTGTAAATGAAAATGTAATCTTGACTCCTATTCCCCATGGAAACAATATGAAACTGTGTACCTGTTCAAGGTAAAGGTAAGAATATAGTTTTTTGTTACAAAACTATCTATAATATCACGCAGTCGCTTAATATAAAAACCTAAAAAACCTATGATAATTATTTTATTCACATTTTTGTAATTAAAGAGTTTATTATAATTATTTTTAAACTACTAGGAAAGCAAAGATTTAAGACTTAGGTTAATACCCAAGGCTTTAGACTGTGTTGAGAAACAGTCATTTCATACAACAATGGCAAGACTGTGAATTGGTAGAAATTTTCTGGAAGGCAATTCAGAGACTGTAATATGAATGAAGTATTAAAATTTAAAATGCAATGGCCACCTGGGTGGCTCGGTTGGTTAAGCATCTGCCTTCAGCTCAGTTCATGAAACCAGGGTCCTGAAATCAAGCCCTGCATCTGGCTCCCTGTTCAGTGGGGAGTCTGCTTCTTCTGCTTTCCCTCCCCCACTACTCCCTAACTCATGCTCGCTCTCTCTTAATACTCAGGGCTCAGTCCCCAGATTAATTCTTTACCTTTATCCAATTTTTAGATGATAGCATCCAGCCTCCTGGCTCTAGAAGCTTTTGATATGATGACAACTTCAAACTTGACATATTCTAGGCCCATCTATTGTTGGGCCCAGATTGTTATAACTAAATGCCCAATTAACATTTGCTAGGTCAATTTTTACACTTTTGAAGCCGATTTCTTGACTTCCCTCTCAAACCTGTTCCTCTAACAATATGAAGAGGAGAAAAAGTCCAATTGCTCAGGGTAAAAACCTTGAAGTCTTCACATATACACAACACCCAATCCATCAAAATTCCTGCCAGCTTTACCTTGAAAATAAATCCCTAATCTACTACTAGTCAGCCCCTTCAACCCTAGTCCACACTCCTTTCACCTCATTCATGAAATATAAATGCTTCTGCATTGGTCTTTCTGCTTTCTCCATCGCCTTCAAAGTGTGTCTGTTCTCTATTCAGAATGATTCTTTAAAACACAAATTAGACCATGTTATTCCTCTCCTCAAATTCCTCCAAGAGCTTCTTATGTCAGACTAAAATCTAATATCCTTATTATGGCCTATAGGCCTCTGTAACTGCCATTTCCCCATTTCCCCAACTTCAGCTCCCACCACTCTCTCACCTGCTCACTAAGCTCCTCATTGGACCCCATTTGACACACCTCAAAAATGTCTCTAGGCATCATCACACTTGTTCTCTTTGTTTAGAAACCCTAGGATATCCAAATGATTGCACCACATGTCAATTAGGTTTTCTTTTTTCCCAAATGTCATCTTCTGAGAGAGGCATTCCCTAATCATCTCATATAAAATAGTATTTCCTTAATCCATGGCTCCCGATTTCCTGCTTTATTTTTCTTCACATTTTAGCACAACCTACTATAGTATGTGTATGTGTGTGTACATGTGTGTGTGTGTATATCTTATTGTCAGTAATCCAAGCTGCCCCCTCCCCTCAACCAGAAGGTAAGCTTCAAGATGGCGGGCACTTTGTTAGCTTTATTTACTCTTTCTGTATCCTCAACAGCTGACATAGTAAATGCACACAATGAACATTTATTGAATGAATTCAAAGGTCCAGGAAGGAGAAGAAAGGTTCAAGAAATCAAATAAATACAGAATGATTCAGTCTGTGGCTCTAGCAGGGAATGTTTGTGTATGTATGTGTACTTTAGATTTGGGGAAGAGTGAAAAATGAAGCCTGGAAGATAATCTACAGAAATCATGAAGGAAACTGTACACATTCAAGAATTCTCCATTCTCCTCTTGGAGTTAAGAGGGAACCACCAAAAGGGTTTTTTAAGCAGAGTAAGGTTATGAATAGACTGCAATGTAAGGATGGGTCTATGGAGTCCAAAACTATAAGTACAAATGCTGGCTGTGGGGTTTTGAGTAACTGGCTTGAGATAAGGGTAAAGAAAATGAAGGCAAAAGGAAGTGAGCATAGCTGAGGGATGGAGGAAGTAAACCTGACTGAATTTGGCATTTTTCTGGACACTTGATAACGGCTAGAGACTCCAAATGACATATAAGATTTAGAGACAGGAAAGGCAAAACTGCAAAGTACTGTTAATGGCAATGTTAAATAAGCATTTGAGAATGAAATGGTCAACAAAACAAAATTCCGAGTGTCACTATTCTCAAGATAAATTTTGGGATATGAAAACCACAGAAATGTTTCAAAATGTCTTCATGTAATATAAGAATTAAAAAGATCTATTGGCAGCTCACTGGAGGGCCAACCTAGAGTTAGACAAAACATAAATGCTGATAAGAAATGTGTTGTCTTTCACGCAGTGATTCTGACAACCCTTAGTCAAATCCCACTGAGTTAGGGCAATAATTCTGTTCTGCAATTCTGAATCTGAGGGCATCTTAAATAATACATTTCTAAATAACTGCTAGTGTCCCTATCATTCCCTTTATAACTCTTACACAAACAGGAAAAAATAAATCAGACTTAACCAATTCATTTATGTATGAATTTTTTTCAGAAAATCATGGTGGGTCCATACTTTCAATCCAAAAATACTGTTTTGAAAATATTTAATGATAAACTAAAGGATTCTGTAAGGAGCCTTACAGTGAATTTTTTTATAAGGGTCAAATCAATTTACGTAAAAAGAATAATGAGTTGAGAAGGAGCTTGTATTTTTCTCCAATCCTGAATTAATGCATTCATTTTATAATCAGCACTTGGAAAGAGCAGTATGTGAACCTACACAATTATAGAACAATATTATTTAGACAGTGTCAAAAAGCTATAGCAAACGTCTATGAAATAGTTCTGTGGTAGGCATTATGCTAAGCACTCTCCATGTATCATCTAATTTCATAATAACTACATGAGAGTTCAGTGATGTTCCCAATCACTGACTGTGATGTTTCCAATGAGGAAAGGGAGACAGTAAAAAGCCACAAACGATGGGATTCGAATCCAGAAGTCAGCTCTCAAATAAATGCTTTGTTTCCCTACAACCTAGAAGTAAAAACCCAAATCACTTGATTCTTCAGGATTGTAAAGCTTATGTTTTATTTAAACCTTTGCTTATCAGGGCACCATCACCAGAAATGTTTAATAATGTTGAGTTTAATAAAAATAAATTCCCTGACATAGCAGCCATGTTACAATACGCATATCTGACAAAATGGATAGGATTAAGAAATTCTATAAGGTTAAATTACTTTATTGAATGTATACACCTTCAAGTATTTTTAGTCTACAATTTGTAATTCTGAGAGAGTTGTATTACTTCAGCGGTAGTAATTAGTAACAACTCTAAAAAAGTTTCAATAGGAGACAGATTTTATCACCAAAAGTGCTCTTTTCCTTTGAAATATAAACTGTATGAACTTTTTAAAAAATGTCTCCCGTTTTTTTTTAACCACTACCACCTATTCTATTGTCTGTTCAAAGACAATCTTAGAAGTCATTTACTCCAATTCTCATTTTGTAAATGAGGAAATAGAAATTTACTCTTTCTGAAAGAAACATAGCTTATTAGTAACTAGTAAGCTAGTTACTTAACACAACTTTTACATGATGCTCTTTCCCAGGTTAATAACTTTTAAAACTAAAGTAGTTCACAGAATGGCTGGAATAAACTAATAAATCAGTAAGAATTTTAATTATCAGACGACTGGTCTAATTTACTGTATTAGGTGAACTTATTTACTTAGTATTATGTGAGCTGAGCATTTTCAGCTATATATATAGCAATAAAATAATGTTAAATAACTTTTTTCTGGTCACGGGACGAACAGTCCAGTATACTTAAAAAAAAAAAAAAAGGGCCCTTTATTATATAGCTTTTCAAAACTGTACAATTATTAAGGAAAAGGAGGAAAATTATATGGGTTAATAGTATAAAACTATACATTTTAGTTTATAATTTGTTTATATTCTTTATAAGATCTAAATGAACAACATCTTTGTGGAATTCTTTTCTTCTAAGTAGTTAATTTTATCCCATAAATTGGAAATGTTTATAGCTTCTAAGTTTATTTATAGAATAGATTATTTGGGGAATAAAGAATAACAGATGCCATACTTGTTTATGTAAATTTCAGTAAGTTTTTGTTTGACAGAATACTAAGAATATTCCTAATTTTTCAGTAGCAAGTTATGGTTCACATTTCTATCATTTTTACCAACAAAAAAATATTTTTAAAAAGATTTTGAAAACCAATCATTTATTTGTCATTTTCCATTGAAAAATACAATACTCTGGGAGTGCGTGCAACCATCATTTCTAAATGAGGAGTTACTAAAAGGTTATGTAATAAGAAAAGACAAGGATGGTGCTGGGCAGGGAGGAAAAGATGGAGGATGGAATAGTGGGAGGACGAGAACAAAGGTATTTGGGGTCATTCCTTTATGAGACATCACCTCCAAAATTACTTTCAGTGTTTTAGCTAAGACCCCTAAATATGAACTTTAATAGTTTTTAGTATCTTATAAAAAAACATTAAATGAGTTGAAGTGTGAAAAGTGCTCGAGATGATATCTAATGAATCCACAAAAGTTAGCTCCTGTTTTCTAAAAGAAAATTTCATCATACTATGGGAACATTTCACTGGGGAATATTAATCTTTCGATGGAGACAATGACATGCCAGGAGGGTACTTGGAACTCACAGCCAACTCAAACAATGCACTCCTAACACAGGAGTGTTACAGGACTTTTCTGTACATTTGTTACTTGCTTACAATGAGAAACTGCTCTTCCCTCAAAAAAGGTTTTCATCCCCTTACTGATAATGTATCTACCTTTTTCACCCTATAATAGAGTGAGGCAATAATAGTAACATCTTTGAAAAGTAGGACACTAATTGAGCTAGCTCCCCTCACATTTCCTTCCCCCAACATAAACAGGTTTTCCCATTTTAGGATCTGAGTAATGTCTGTTTGCCTATTATGCTATAATAAATGAGTTATAAATCATATTTATGCTTTGAGATTAAATAAAAAAATAACCTCTTCATTAAGATAAACATTACACTAATTTAAAAAATTAAAGGAAAACGGGGTTGGGCCCCAAATCTAAGATTTGGAAATCATTACTTACTGCAGGTACCAGTAATTTCTTCACTTCTTCAACGGCTCTCTTCAGTTTGATCTCCGCTCTGTTTTGAGCATCTTCCACAGTGATCAGTACATGTAAGTCTTCATTGAGATGCTCCCAATTAGGCTTGCCTCTATTCTGCTCCTCCTAAAAAATTTGCAAAACACATTACCAATTTTTCTTCTCAGAATATATCTTTCATAACACTAACAAGTTGCCAATAATTTAAGCTATGTTTGCATCATTCTGCTATAATGACATTATAAACCTTTTGAATTCTTTTCCTTGAAAAAAGGCTTGGTGTGAAACTACGTGGTCAAATGACAGTTAATCCAACAAATATTTGTTGATCACTTACATGTACGAAGCATGAAACCAGATGCTAAAGATACAACAGTAAGCAAGGCCATCAGATCCCTTGCAGTGTTCTTATATACTAAGAAAGTTATTATGGAGTCATCTTTAGGTGATCATAAAAAGCATATTATTTCTTCTCTATTTTACTTATGGGGTAAATAAGTCATGAAGGTTAACTTAAACAAGTCAGCATCGAGGTCACACAACTAATACATGCCGATTTAGGAGCTGAATCCACATTTGCATTCTCAAATTCAGTGATTTTTCCTTTTCTGTACAACTACTTTAAATAACTGGCTGAATTCAAGTTCAGGACAAGTATTTTACACATAAACATTATTATGTAAAAAAAAAAAAATGCCAATTAAGTGTCACCTGGGTGGTTCAGTCAGTTGGGGGTCTGCCTTCAGCTCAGGTCATGATCTAGGGATCCTGGAATCAAGCCCTGTGTCAGGCTCTCTGCTCAGAGGGAAACCTGCTTTTCCTTCTCCCTCAGTCATTCCCCCTGCTTGTGCTCCCTCTCTCTCTCTCTCTCAAATAAATAAATAAATCTTAAAAAAAAAAAAAGATGCCATTTAAGTGTATCAAGTAGTAATTATGGAAACATTTCACTATAATCATTACAAGGAATATATGTTTCCATCAGACCTTGCTTTAAAAACAGTAAACTATAAGGTCACTATTTATAGCAATCATAAGTACTTGCTTAATGGAAAACATCAATGTTTCATCTCCTGAGGTCTTCAAATCACTTAGTGAGGGATACCCCATTATGGAAACATAGTCAAACCAATATACAGGGAGGTTTAAAAGTAGGGTTGACTACAATTCCCTTTCACCTAAGATATGATAATTTCACAATTACTTCTTGTTTTAAGTTTTAGAGATAACAGACACATTCATAAGTAATATAATTCATAAATCATTTTTAAAACCAGAAAATAAGAGTGTAAATTTATAAATAAGTAAAGAAATGGTATGGATACATGTACCTGGTTCAGTGCAAGGTAACAATAGATAATGTGTGTGGCTGTACCTTCCTCTTAAATGTCACTACTAAATTGTGAGATTCTGGGATGGGGTAACTGGGCGATGGGGCATATGACATATTGAGCACTGTGTGTTATATACAATTGACAAATCCCTGAACTCTACCTCTAAAACTAATAATACACTATATGTTAATTAATTGAATTTAAATAAAAGTAAATTTAAAAATAAATTCCAAAGGAGATTAAAAAACTGGCATAAATTAATAAAATTAATACAATAAAACAGCCCTATACTACAACTTACATGTTTGCAGAGGTCATGCTAACGAAAATATATGGGCCTTAGCCAATAAGGATGGAAATGAATTCTAACAGTGAAATATATGTTTCTGCCCATATTTGTTAATATCATTAGTATGAAAATACTGTTTGCTCTCCTAATGTTTGCTAATCTGAATGGTGCCCAAGAAAAATAGAGATCTCATTAATAAATGATGTCAATAAACATTAAAATTTATGAATAAAATTTAATTTTTTTCACTTTAAGTTGTTTTGATTCAAATACTAATGAAGCTGTTTGGAAGTAACTATTCAATAAAAATATCTATTAAGTATTTCATCTTGCCTAGGGGACAGACACCATGAAAAGAAACGGGAAACTAGGGGGAAGCCTGGATGGCTCATTGGTTGAGTGCCTGCCTTTGGCCCAGAGCGTGATCCTGGAATACCAGGATCGAGTCCCACATTGGGCTCCCTGCATGGAGCCTGCTTCTCCTTCTGCCTATGTCTCTGCTGTGCTCTCTCTCTATTTCTCATGAATAAATAAATAAAACTCTTAAAAAAAAAAAAAGGGGAAATTAGGGTATCAAGGAGTTGGAAAAAATTGAGAATCTCAGGGTTCTCTCTAGGGCTAACAACATAAAATATATATGAATGTATCTCTACCGTGGCAAGAAAAATCAATTTTTAAATACAGATTTTAATTTTTATGTTAAAAAATGTTAACAATATTTCTTCACCAAAATTTATATTTATATTTTTTATATATCAATTTTCTGATCTAATAAAATGACTTCTACATTTTGATGAACCTAAAAAAGGGTGTCCAAATTCATAGGAGTAAGGGACTTCTGCTTCCAGCCAAGATAAAAATAACAGACAAGATTCACTCTCCTGGCTGAAACAACCAAAAAATAATAATAATGATAATAAAATAAAATAAATAAAATAAAAAACAGGCAAAGCACAAGAAATGACAGTTCTCAAGCCTCTGAATGTCAGGCAATGAAGACAATGAGGCTGAGAGATGGCAAATCAAGAAGTCAACCCTAGGATTACTTCAGTTCTCTGGCTTGGGAGTCTCCAGGATGCAGGCTGGGGAAGGGTGCCAGGCTACCTCTCTGGCTTGTGGAGACTAAACAAAAAATCCAGGGAGACCAACCCAGCGAGATTTCAGAGAAGAGTACTAGAGCTATTCTGAAAGAATTCTGAGGATCTGCACAAGGTCCACTCATACACTCAGCTGAACACTAGTCAGTGCATGTGTGGCAGAGGAAATACCAGAGGCTGGAGAAAGAACCAGCCACAGGACCCAAGGTAAAAGTGCTGGGTTCCCTCAGAGAGCCAGACTAAAAGAGTTCATGATTCACAGATACTAGGTTAAGTATATACAAGGCTTGCCTCCGTCATAGGAAATAATTAAACCTGGTCTGAGACTACTCTGGTACTGCCTAATCAAATCTTAAAAGCAAGATCTAAAAGGATGAAAAGTGTTCCCAACTATCTTCACTGTGTCGCAGAAGAAAGCCCAAGAATATTTACAGGAATAGGAAACATCTACCCAACAAGGTAAAAGTCACACTATCTGGCATCTAATCAGAAATTAACATGCATGCCAAGATGCAGGAAAATGTAACATAACTGAGAAGAAAAACCAATCAATCAAAACTAACCTATAACTGTTATAATTTGTAGACAAAGACAACTAAAATTGTTTTACCCATATACACATATGTAAGACACAAATACAGATACTAATATAGGTGCTAATACAATGGTGACTGAGGAAGATTTATAATCCAAAATATTTAGAAAGGTGTAGGAATAAAAACTAATACCATGAGACTTACCACAGAAACTTTTATACATGGAAAGGCAAAAAGCCAAAGGATTTCAAAAGGAAGAGAGATTAATTGCATGACAGGAACAGAGAATAAAGTTAAAGTATAATTTGACATTGTGCTTTATTCAAGGAATACATTTTTAAGTTGTAAAACACTTTGGCAAATGTATACTCTTAATTAATTCAACAACTGAAGTGCCAGTCAAAAACTGAAAATAAAAGAAAGTTACATCTCCCCTAATGTTTGCTTCAAAATGAAGGTTTTTGCTTATTTTTTTCTAAGATTTTATTTATTTATTCATGAGAGACAGAGGCAGGGACATAGGCAGAAGGAGAAGCAGGCTCCCCGTGGGGATCCTGATGTGGGACTCGATCCCAGGATCCCCAGGATCATGACCTGAGCCGAACAAAGATGCTCAACCCCTGGAGCCACTCAGGTGCCCTAGTTTTGCTTAGTTTTAAAAACACTTGAAAGAATAAAAACTTGTAGACAAAGATAAAGATGGTGAGATTATTATCATCATGTACTTATAGTCCCTCCTAAAATTCTAGAATACTGTAGAGTTTAAAATATACAAAACTCATAAAGAAGAAAATGGGAAAGGAAACAATTGAGAAACCACAAAGCATCTGAGCTGAGCAATCAGGGGTTTAGCTAACCCCAGGAGAAAAGGAACCAATTTCTGCTGTAGACTCCTCCCCCTGCCACCTCATTCCATCCCCTAGGGAAAAAGCTGAGGCACTGGCAGCAATAGTCATAGGGATAAAGGTGGGGCTAAGACTTGAAGACTGATTTAATTCTCACTAAGGGAGCAGTTGAAGCTCCACATCTATTCTCAGCTGGCACTCCTTAATTCCCAGCAAAAGATGAGAAATGTATTCCTAAAGAGTTCTACTTTACAGAACTGGATTTTGAGGGGCAGTTGGTGGGATCATTTACACACTGAAGGTTGAGGTGTCCAGCTCTACACCTAGAGCAAGGGCAGTCAGCCCACACACTAGTGGAGGAAGACTGGAAGACTTTTCTCTTGGGAGTCTGACCAGCCCAACAAACAGAAAACCACCTCAAGAAAACAACCACTGACCAGAGAGAAGAAAAATTCAAAATTCTGCAGAGTTTTGAATTAAAAGAAGATGTTGCATCCTTGAGGTAAAGGATGCTGTTAAAATAATTCAAAACATAACAGGGAATCTGAGAAACTAAAACTATGACAGTAAAATGAAAAACTTGGTAGACTGGAAGACAAAAACTGAGAAACTCTCCGTCCAAGCAGCAGCAATGACAGAGATGGAAAATGGTAAAGAACAGTTAAAAATTAGAGGACTAGTTCGAAAGGTCCAGAAACTAAATGACAGATGTTTCACCAAGAAAAAGAAAAAGGAAGAAGGAGGAAGAAAAATTATCACCGTAATACATTCTTTTGAAACCAAAGTGAAAGGTAAGAGCTTCCAAATGAAAAAGGGCCCACTGAGTTCTCACCACAACAGAAAGATGAGACGAAAACAAAACAAACCAAAAAATCAACTACCAGCAACATAAGCACACAAGGTAGCAATAAGGAATAAATACCAAAGAATCTTGGCAGGCAGGGGCGCAGGGGGCACCCATGTTTTCATCCACAGACTTCACATAATTACATAATGTAATTCATAAATATATCAAACTTGATTTTTAAAAAATAGGTTTTAAGATCACTCTACACAGAAGCCACATTTATCCAATTGTAGTCCATTCTAAACTCAGAGTTAAGCAAATTCCTTGAAGAGTCTTTTTTTTTTTTTTTTTAAGATTTTATTTATTTATTCATGGGAGACACAGAGAGAGAGAGGCAGAGGGAGAAGCAGGCTCCATGCAGGGAGCCTGACATGGGACTCGATCCCAGGTCTCCAAGATCACACCCTGGGCTGAAGGCAGCGCTAAACTGCTGAGCCACCTGAGCTGCCCGAAGAGTGAGTTTTAAGCCTAGTAATTATTATTCATTACCAACCAGATTTCTCCCTGCGTTCTTTTTCTGCTTCTGTAACAGATGATAAAGGCAATATGGAATTGGATGAATACTATAGGGGAAGTCAATAAAACCTCTCTATAAAGGTTTTTTTTTGTCAGTCATAAGAAAACAAATAAAATAGGATTAGGGTACGTACTTCTGTACCCAAAATGTACGTTATGAACCTACTCCCTAAATTTCTCATTTTAATAATTTGCGACAAATAAAAGACTGAAATGAAGCAGAGAGGAGGGATAGCAAAATGGATATACATCCAAAATGGTATAGTTCTCAGAAACTGTGGTTAAGGCATTGATTTCTTTCTACAGTTACATTTCAAGAGTCAACAGCAGAGATATCATGTGGAAAAAACAGCTCACTATTACTCATGATTACAATGTCTGGTTTATATTCACACAGCGCAATGTCATGTCATTTAATGTGCCACCAAATCCTCAGCAATACAGAAGAGCATGTCCCAAATTTGCATTCCAGCACAGTCATCCCTGCTAATTTCTAGGCCTTCAGATTCAACTGTCAACTTGACATGTGGTATCAGTATCTCCAAAGCACTCTCAGTATGTCTCAACTGAAGTTTGTTATCTCCCTTCTCCAAACTTGTCTACAATTAGGTCTCAGTTATTATGGATTCTAAGGAGTACAGATTTTTGAAATGTGAGGACAAGGACTAAGTGGTTTTGTAGAAGAATCTCTGAAATGCAGTCATAAGGTTATTTGTACCTTGAAGGAGAAGCTAAGCTACTACATATACCCATTCACAAACCACACAAATTTCAGGTATCATTTCTTGCTTATATTCATTCCATGTTGTAAATAAATTGGCCTATTCATAAACATGGATCATGACACCCATAACTATGTAAGTTATCTCCTATGTCCAGAATGCCTTCTTTAATATTTGCTTTTATTTATCTTTTGTTCTATCATATTGCAACTTATAATTACCTGTTCTAGCTTATAAGAAAGTTCGAGCTTAGTTGATATCAGAACCATGTTCTCATTGATTTTTATACCCTTGACAGTATGTATATAACTGACTTTACACCTATCTGGCCCTTAAATACTTACTGAACTCAACAACTCAGCTTTTTTATTGAGGAGTGTCATTAAGATACATCAATATATTGCAGCTTTCCCCACAGTACTTTGCTGTATTCATTATTTTTGTGTCTCTGCCTATAGAAGCCTCTATATAATCTCCCTTTATATAGATCTTGGTTTCTGGGCCTGCTTCTTTTCACCTTGGTATAGATCTTGGTTTCTGGGCCTGCTTCTTTTCACCTTCGTACTTAAATTGACAGTTCCACGTGACAATCTTTACACCTCTCTTTTACTTTTATTCTCTTCTCTTCTAGTTAACTTTCCCATACTTCTACAATACTGCTCATAAGGTACGACTTTCATATCCAGACAGTGCTTTCCCTTTACTCTGTCACCTTAGGACTACCTTGTTTCATTATATAAGAATAATGCAGTAACAGAAAGGTCAACGTCTTTTTAAAACTGCAAGACTTAGGTGAGTGCCAGAGTGGTTCAGTGTGTTAAGCATCCAACTCTTGGTTTTGGCTCAGGTCATGATCTCAAGGTCCTCAGATTGAGCCCTGAGACCCAGGTTGGGTTCTGAGCTCAATGGTGGAGTCAGCTAGTTCTACCTCCCTCCCATTGCTCCTCTCCCTACTCCTGCTCTAAAATAAATAAAATCTTAAAAAAAGAAAAGAAAAAGAAGACTAAAGCTTCAAGACTTCAAGACCTTCAAGACTAAAGCTCTATCTCAATATAACAGAACAACGTAAGAGCAAAGACAACATATATAACTACTATGTCTGTACATAAGTTCAAAACTCAAAACCACTGACCTTTAATCTTTTAATTTTAGAGAGGCTGAAACGACAACATTGAAGGAAATGGCAATATAGCTTTATTTATAGAGTAAATTAAAGTTTAGCAGCATATAAAACTTTATAATGCCATCCATTCCTGATTGTAGAGTAGATACAATTACCATTGATACTTTATTATGATCTACATTCCTGACAAGTATGCTATAAAGAAATAACAAATTTCAAATAACTTTTAGTCTCTCAGGTGATGAAGAAATTTAGAAATGGAAATAATGATGGTGATAAGATAGTAACTAAGCTTTTATTAAATAATTACTGCTTGCCAAGTACTATTCTCAGCAATATAAACATACCACCTCATTCATTCCTTGTAACAGCTGTATGAGTACAGTATTCTTATTCCTACAACATGTTAATAATGAGGCTGAGACAGACATGGCTTGCTCAAGTCATTTAGACAGTAAGTGTTCTATCTGGCAGAATGACCTCAGAGCTTGCACTCCAACACTAATTCTTAGCATAAGACATTACCTACCTGAGAGCCCTAATTAAGCAAACTGCCCCCCCAAAGAGCATGAGTTAGTGAAAAAGCCAGAAACAGAACACTGAGATCTTGAATCTTAAGACCTTTTTCTATTTTACTTTTAAAATTTTTTGTGTGGTATTTTAAACATGTCTTGTTTGCACACCATTTGGAGATAGTAGGGACTTTGGACACAGATAAGGCAACACACTGAAATTATCTGGTGTATGTGCTTTTTGTTTTTTTGGTGTTGGTCCTATGTCCTAATTCAAAGTCAAGTGCTCTTTCTCCATAAATGAATTCCTGAATAAGTTATATGAAGAACAGTAGTGACAACTGTCAGAGAAACACCTGGCAAAAAAAAAAAAAAAAAAAAGATCTCATATCTACAAATATGCTTTATTTCCTAGATGAGAGAACTGCCTATCAAATTTCATTGACACAAAAATGATAAACCTGTGGCCATTTAACACTTAGAATTCCTTCAGTTATATTAAAGTTTTCAATGGGTGAGATTCTTAAAACTAAAATTTGGTCGTAGTACACAATGAACATCTCCAATATTATTATTGAATTAGGGCTAATTCAAACTATTGTCCTGAATGAAATAAGTTCTAACCATACTTCTCCATTACATATCATCCATTTCATTTTTGAAGCTACTATGTACAATGACATAAAGCTATTAAGTTAAAAAAAAAAAAAAAAAATATATATATATATATATATATATATATATATATATATATCAAAATTTGAGAACCCCTTTTGGTTTTGATTGGTTTTTAGAATAAAACCAAAAAACACCTGATGAGTAAGTGCCTGTGAAGTTTACAATTATGTTCTAATTACAGTATCTATCTGAACAGAGTAATTCTATAACATGAAACATCAGACCACACTGATTGTCCCAACCCCTGCTGATAAACTCGTTTAATTACATATTTGTAGTCAGGCAAATGAGCCTAAGACTTCGCCCCCTACTGTGCTCTTAATGTGAAAGTTCATATGTCAAAACTTCCAAGAAAAGAATTCAAAAGGATTACGTATTTAAGCAAACCAAGGTTCCAGTAACATACTTATGAATATACATTTTAAGCCAAGCAATAAAGCTTAGACATATAACTATCTCCAGCTGTATATGCAATCCTAAATTAAGTTTAATATTCACTGAGAAAATGGACATAAAGTAGGCCTCACATAATTGTTCACTGACTCCAGCTGCAAAGTTCCTCAAAAATTTTTTTCTTAGCGAAGTTTTTATTTTTTATTTATTATTTTTTTAATAATAAATTTATTTTTATTGGTGTTCAATTTGCCAACATACAGAATAACACCCAGTGCTCATCCGGTCAAGTGCCCCCCTCAGTGCCTGTCACCCACCCATTCACCCCCACCCCCCCCCTTCCTCTTCCACCACCCCTAGTTCGTTTCCCAGAGTTAGGAGTCTTTACGTTCTGTCTCCCTTTCTGATATTTCCTACCCATTTCTTCTCCCTTCCCTTCTATTCCCTTTCACTATTATTTATATTCCCCAAATGAATGAGAACATATAATGTTTGTCCTTCTCCAACTGACTCATTTCACTCAGCATAATACCCTCCAGTTCCATCCACATTGAAGCAAATGGTGGGTATTTGTCATTTCTAATGGCTAAGTAATATTCCATTGTATACATAAACCACCTCAAAAATTTTCTTAACTTGACGCCAGCAACATTTTCTTTCTTCCTTTTAAAGATTTACTTATTTATTTGAGAGAGAGAAGCAAACTCCCAGCTAAATGGGGAGCCCAACATTGAGCTCGAGATCATGACCTGAGTCAAAATTAAACATCGGATGGTTAACCAACTAAGCCACCCAGGAGCCCCAACAATCATATTTTCAAAGCAAATTATTTTCTAATAATATATGAAGATTAGAATATGTTTATACTGTCTGTTGAAGCCTCCTCAAGGAAATTCTTTAGGAAGCAAGCATTCAACAAAAGCTTGTTAAATTAAGCACAATAAGGGGCACCAGCATGGCACAGGCAGTGAATGTGTGACTCTTGGTTTTGGCCCAGATACTGATCTCAGGGTTGTGAGATCAAGCCCCAGGTCAGGCTCTGTGCTCAGCATACAGTCTGCTTGGGATTCTCTCTCCCTTTTCCCTCTTCTTCTTCCTCTTCCACTCCCACTCGTGTGCTCGCATGCTCTCTAAAATAAATAAATCTTTGAAATAGACAAATAAAGCACAATGAGACAATTCCCTTAACATGAAGAACTTTTTGTTTTATGTCAAATATTTTCCAAGTTAAGAAAAAAGGGACTATTCTTAATACTTTCCTTCACAAGAAATATCCACTGCCTGTAAACAGTACTAAAAGACTGTCAGGTATATCCTCCTTCTAGTTTTCATACATTAAGTCTACTAATTTAAGTGTAATAACCATATGTCCAAATTATATCACCAGTTATGACCTCAATATGGCCAAATCATATTGGTTTCTTTCAATGACAACCAAATTAAGATTTCTCTAGATCAGAGCTGTCTGTAGAATGTGAAAGTAAGTTTCGCTGTGACCATTTGGGAAGCTGAATATGATCTTGATGATACCACAGTGAAGGTGAAAAGACTGATCTAAATATGTGTAAAGATTTTCCCCCAAAAAGACAAATATAATCAAGTGATTTTTAATTTCACTTCCCAGCAAGTATAAAGATCAATGGCTGACTACTGGTTAACAAAAATAGAGTGAGAATAGAAATAAAGAACTGTCAGGAAATTTTTTCAAAAACTTGGGGCTGAGTTTCTGTTGCTAACAATCACCCATATAAAAGCAGTTGTTATCCCTGGAAACATGAAACACCTCCTTAAAGCTTTAGTAGAATCCTTTTGCCGTTCCTATGTGGAATTCTGTATACTGTGTCTTTTTCTCTTCACTATTTAGTACGTGCAAGATAAGATAATTACAAGTATAGAAAGAAGTCATCTGTTTTAAAATGTGAGGTTTTAAAATATTAAATTGGAATGTTTACTTGCTGATAGTACACAAGAAAAAAGAAAAAGACTGAACATTTCTACTCTCCTCCACCCCAAACACCAAAATCCCAATTTCCGTTTTGTCCCAATGATGCATTAATACCACTTTGTTCTACTTACAGACTTATAATATGTTTTAAATTCTGGAAGCCTTAGTCCTGTCCCCTAAATTTTTCCTTTTCAAGACTTTCCTTGGTTATTCTTGTTAATTTTTTCACATAAACTTTATAATCATTTTGTCTAGCTCCAGAAAAAAAATTGCCGATTTCCACTTGGGATTATGTAATATTTTGAAAATTAACTAGGGACAATTGACATCTCCATGTAAATCTTCCTATACAAGAATCATAATGAAATCTTCCCCAGATCCTCTCAGAATGTTTCCTGCTATCATTTTTATTTTCAGACATAGCAATTCTGATGTGTATTACTATCTAAAAAGCTGCAAGGAGTCTAGAATCAAAGTCACCTCCATATTAAATGGCCCACAACTGTTCAATTTTTACTAAGTACAGCATGAGATACAAAGATGAAGTCACACCTAGTATTAACAAAAAATAAACATATAGGGCCTTGTACGCAGCAATTTATATCTTACAAAGCTAATCAATCCTTTTAAACCCTTTTAAACCTTTTAAATTTACTACTATAAATCACCTGTTTCTCACTGAAAAATGAGATAAACTAATGGGCAGAACCCTGACTTAGTATCACTCAGCAAAAGTGACTTCAGATTATACGGTCTGCTTTAAATATTTTACAACTAACATTATACTACTAAGTAGAAAAGATTAAATATTTTAAAACCATAATAAGTATTATAATTATTTCATTGAGAATAAACAAGATGATTATTCTGACAAAGCCACCTACAGGTTAACTTACTTCCTTGAACAAAGATCATTCCCAGGGCCAAGCATGATAGTTTTTTTGTTTTTAAAGATTTGATTTATTTATTCGAGAAAGAGAAGGCGCATGCAGATGCCCAAGCATGAGCACACAAGCAGCGGGAGGGGGAGCAGCAGACTCCCAGTTGAGCAGGGAGTGCGACATGGGGCTAGATCCCAGGACCCTGAGATCATGACCTGAGCTTAAGGCAGACACTAAATAACTGAGCCACCCAGGTGTCCCCCAAGTATGATAGTTTTAAGGAGAGAGTTAAGAGAATGACAGTATATGGTTCACTACTATACAGGTACTTTTTCCTAATGGAATTTACTTAGTAAATTCGACACACATTCAAAACAAAACAATGATTTATTTTAGAATATGATTTTTAAATACGTTTTCTGAATATTCAATTTGTTGATATTCTAAATGAATTTATAATACTATACTTACTAGCTGTATTTAGGCAAAATACTTGAACCTTGGTGTCCTCACCTTCATTAACAGAGCTCAGTCTAGTACTTAACATCACAGGACTAGGATGAGCTCTGAATGTGCTATGTTTGTACAGCACAAAGAGGAGCACTGAGCGTTTCATAAGACCTATATAACTGATGTTGCCACTGTTCAAACAGGCTATCTAAAATCAAACAGGAAGAAAGGACTGTAGAAAATGACATAGCAAAAATATAAGAGAACTGATGACTGAAGAACAGCAAATAAACTAAGATGACTGTAGGTTATAATTTAGGAAAATAAAAGCAGAAAGCTCCTTGGGGATAAAGAGTGCCATTTTACATAATCTAACTTTTAATTAACTTAATCAATAAAAATATGCTAAATGTTAAGTTAAAACATGAAATTATTTTAAAATAAAATTTTTATGACAAACAAGCTCAATAAAGATGCACCTGTAATCTCTAGGGTAGCAAACTGGAGGAGAGCTCAGCTAATCAAATCATTGAATTGTCTTCCATATAGGGTTTAGATTTGAAACAGCACATAAAGAACTACTACAGTTTCCCAGAAAAAGGAATAAACTATGATTATTCCATGAGCTCTACAAAAACTTACCAAAAGAGTAGTAAAGGGAATTTATTAAAAATTAAAAATTGAAGAATGAGTTCAAATACTTCTTCCATAGTATTTTCACACCTCCCCCTCTCTGAATTCACCTCCCTCACTTTGCTTCCATAGGATTTCATGGTTCTGTAATACTTAAAACTGTATAGTCTTCTACATCAGCATACAGAGTAATAAGCCTCCAGAGAGCAAGATGATTCCTTCATTTTTTTATATTACTCAAATATATTTAAAAATGCCTAAATAAGAGTTTGGTATATAACCAAGAGCTGCACATTTCTCTGTTCTCATCTGCACAGACGTGGGCTTGTACTTTTTATAATGTTTTCATCAGTTTTTGTTGAGTATTTATCATTTTACATCTATGCATATTTTATCAATGAGTCATGTCATATACAAATATACTACTGGTTTCTCAACATGTATACATGCTATAATGAACACAATACAAATCTGCTTAAAAATATACCTAAATTCAGATTAGTTTTTTAAAAAATCATTATGCGTTAACTTTACTCACTACTATCCTTATATATTAAGAATCACTTCCCTAAAGCATCTGGCAAAATACTTTGTATACACTAAGCATTTAAAAAACATCTGGAATTAAATTTCTAAACTTAAAAGTAGCAAGTAAATAAAATATACTGGTTAATGATTACTAAAGCCATGTAGTATTTTCTTGTGCATTCTACATGTGTACTTTTTCCCCATGGGTTAGGGAAAATAATTAAATACCTAAAAATTTCAATTTAAGATGTATCAAGAAAAATATCAACTAGGAAATACCAAAACAGAATATTCTACACCTGCCTGCTGTGATTAAATATAAATACACTAAACATGTAATTGAAGTAAAAGCACATACACAAAATAAAAAGATGAATCAAATGAATAAACTAAAATCGCAGGAAAATAAGGGTTATCATGAAGGATCCACATATAGCTACGGCCTGCCTCATTTCTTGAAGCCAAAGATCAGAGCCTAATGTTATATAATTAAATTTTCCAAAATATAAGAGAGCAAGAGCACATGGTTTGTTAGGTTACAGTTCTTGAGGACAATAAGACAGAAAATGAAAAGCAGCTCTACTATTTATAGTTGTTATTCTGCAATGTCCTGTCTGTCCAATCTAATGCCACTGTGGATATTTATAGCATTCATATTGCCCAAATATGAATTCACAGCCTCCTTCAGGTAATCTTGAACCCATCAGCGATAAGCAGTGTCAAAACCACAATAGTCTCTAATACAGAGATGCCTAACTGCAGAGCTCTACTGTCATTACCTGAATTCCAAGATCCTGATAAAGAAAAAAGCAGTATGATTTATAATTAATTGTTTTACATTCCATCGTCCTGAGCACCTACCAAGTATTCACATTTACTAACAGTAATTGGAATGTTAAGTATGCTCCAAACCCTAAATCAGCATTTGGACATTGGAAAATAAAGAATAAAAGGAATTTGTTAAGTAGAAAGGCAACAAACAAGAAGTTCTCTCCTCATTACCTACCTCAAAAAAGTGAACAGGGTACATAATACAGCAAGGAAAGAACGAAGACCAAATGGAAGTCTTATTTCAGTAGCATATTTTAGTTATCTCTGGAACCCTGAGCAACTCATTCATATATTCATTTATTTACTTAGTAAATACTTGAGTTTTCTACTAAAACAGAAAGCATTTTCCTAGTAAACATGGTTTATGACTGCTAAGTGAACAAACATACAAGCCCTGAAGGAACTCACAAGCTAGGCAAGGAAGGCAGACATAAAATAAGCAGTAAGAAAATAACTATTTACTTGCAGTTGAGTGACAGACACCGAAACTCACAGTGCTATAGAAGTGCATACTAGACTTTTTTACTGTATAACCTACATCAGTCAACTGCCTCCTGAAATTTCATTTCTTCATTTGAAAAGTGCACAAAGGTTGCAAGGATTATGAAAGAAAGAATGAGGCAGTGACCAAGTTCACAGTGCCTAACACTTTTACTATGTAACTCCTAGTATCCCTGCTCCCCTCCTGGGTTTTCCTTAAAAGAGGACTTTCCAACTAATATGAATTCCACTGCCTGTCATCATGTTAACCAACCATCAATAAAAGTAAATCAAACCAATGTAAGGTTAATAGTGTTTCTTTTTTTAAAGGAATTAATTTATATGAGAGAGAGAGTGAGAGAGAGCCTGAGCAGGGGGAGGGGCAGAAGGACAAGCAGACTCCCCGCTATCCCAAAACCCTGAGATCATGACCTGAGCCAAAGGCAGACATTTAATGGAATAAGCCACCCAGGCACCATTCTGTTTGTCATCTAAAAGATTTCTAACAGTGATGATTATTTGGTACATTTAAGTATCTTAAAATTATCCTCCTGATTTCAACTAAAAAAAATATGGATAGGTATCCAAAATACACCCCAGAGATTATCATAGGAATGGGTCAGAAGCAACTGTATTTTGAAAAGCTCTACAGAGAGTTCTAATGCACAGCCAGGTAGTAGCAGGTATAAATACTATGAATAGCATACTTCTAATTTCTGGTTAATAGATGATATGATGTCCGATGATCAAAAGTATAATACTGGGTTGCCTAAATGGTTAATGTTAATGGTTATTATAAGCAGAGTCCCTTCTTTTCCTGATAATTCCAAAATGTTAACTTATTTCACATATCTAGACTTCTCAGAGGATAAAAAGCAAGCATACCTTTAGCTCACTAGAAGAACTAGGTGAATTCAGGGTTCTCCAGGTCTACAATTCTCGTATTACACTGTCTCTCTCGTCCAAAACCTATAAAATCCAAGACTTGTCTTCTAATCTTTTATTAAAATGTGGCTAACAAGTTATGACTATAAAAAGTGATACCTTTCTAATACATCTTCAAGATAATTTGATCAGCAAAATATAACCATAAGAGTGATAGCTAATGTAGCAGTGTATTATGCAATGCAATTTTTCCCTTTTCTCTTAAAGATACTGAGTAGTTTTTACTTCCTGTGGGTACTAGTGAAAAATGACTGATCCAGAGTAAGACTGACACGTACATTCAAAGATGTGAATGAACTGAAAACATTAAAAACAATTATTCTTCAATGATGTTATGTTAGCATGACTGCAACAGCAATAGTCTGAATACAGGTAAAGTGGAAACAACAGCTAACAGTACCTTCAAACGCTTGCATCAAATAGACGGTGATCAAGCAAAAACAGGGTAAAAATAGGAACTGTTATCTTTTTTTTTTTTTTTAATTAAATGCTACTCTGCAGACATTTTAGTAGGTAAAAATAAGCTGTATGATGCCTTCCTTCATGAACTGGCAGTCAATATATTTAATTTCCCTAAAAACTGTCCTTAAAAATTCCCAATCTATTTGCTAACTAAAACCTGACCTGTTACACTCATGACTCTTTACTGTACAAACTGTCACTTTTTATAATATTTTATACATTATCCAATATTATAATTTTAATGCTAAACATTCTATTGTTATTTTTAGACTCTACTGTAATTCCCTGAGAATTCAACTATATCACCAAAGAAAGGCACAATCTCTCAACAGAATAAAAAAGTTCAGAGAATCTAGGTTTTGTTTTCTCTATTAGAAATCATTTTGATCAGACACAAGTTTCAGAGATGTGAACTTAAAGTGCAATTTTTAAACTCCTCTCCCTGTTATCCACTGGCATCACTAGAACTATATAATCACAAAATTATTATTTGCTTCAAAGTCTTAATTAACAGCTTTAAAATATGTTTCATCAGTGATCAAGGAAGTTTTCTCAGTAACCAAGGAATGGTGCACCATTTATCCACCAGTGATTAAAGACTTTCCTTACGTACAACAAGATATGCTTAGACAAGACACCCAAGTCCACTCTTTCAGAATAACTGCTCCATTTCCTCTCAGCTAATTAGGGAACAGATGTAACAGATGCTATTCTCCATCTAACTGAAATATGAAGGCAATGGAAAAATTTTCTGAGGTATCAAACAAATTTTGTAACAACAACATGAAATCATTGTAATGCTTATGAATTAAGCTACCATTAATAATTACTGTGGTTAATTCTGAGGATGAGGCTCAATTTAAATAATGTTATAATTAAAGAAAACATCTCTTTGAAAATGACCACATACACCTAAGTATCAACTGCTTATATTATAAATCAATATAAAAAATACTAAAGATAATCCTTTTGTATTTACTAATCATGAATGGTAGAGCTGATTAACCTTATTTTACAGATTAGATGACTAAATCTCAGAGAAAGTAACTTTTCTCAAGTCCTTAACCAGTGAGTAAAAGATCCAGAACATAAATACAAGTCTGAGTCTTTTTCTCATGTCCTCTGCACTATGCCACACTGGAAGAATCATCACTAAATCTATTTATTCTTTTTCCATGTCCATATAAAATGTGGAAGTATCTCTGAGGCCCATTTTTGACAAGCTGTCTCAGAAGCTCTTTCGTTTTGAACTTCTCTAACAGTCCTAGTCATCTGATTCTTACTAACAATTTATTTTTATAAGACAACTCTTTAAGTATACAGATCTCATCTCTTCATTTCCAGTATGGATTAGTTAAGATTCTACTTAATATTAGTATTCTTTGGTGAAAGACAATTATCATATGGTTTTACTTGTATGTGGAATATAAGAAATAGTGACAGGGACTATAAGGGAAAGGAGGGAAACTGGGGAAAAATCAGAGTAGGACAAACCATAAGACTCCTAACTCTGGGAAACAAAAAAAAAGGTTGCAGAAAGGGGAATGGGTGACGGGTACTAAGGGAGGCATGTGATGTGATGAGCACTGGGTGTTATGCTATATGTTGGCAAACTTAATTTAAATAAATATTTTTTTAAAAAGATAAGGATTCTTGCCCCATTTATTTCTTACGATATTCTTCACACTCAGATGTTAATTTAATGAAATAAGAGAAAATACCATGTTTGATGACCCTAACTCCATACACTAAATCTAGCTCAGCTCTCTAAAGAGTAGAAAGTTTAAGAATATATCTTCCTAGTAAAAAAAGCCTGGAGACTACTTCCATGCTACTCTTTAAATAAAGGATTAAAAACTAATTAAACAAGTAAATTCACACAGCCATAAGAAATGCAAGCCTCAGGGTCGCCTGAGTGGCTCAGTTGGTTGAGCATCCAACTCTTGATTTCAGCTCACATAATGATCTCAGGGTCCTGAGATCAAGCCCAACCTGGGCCTCTGCACACAGGGTGGAGTCATTTGAGATTCTTTCTCCCTAACCCCTCCTCCTGCTCACAAGTGCATGTGCTCAGTCTCTCAAACAAACAAATAAAATATTTCCAAAGGAAAAAAAAAAAAAAAAGGCAAGCCTCTGTGAACACTTACTGTACTGGGAGAGCTATAAAGTTGTGGCCTTCCTAGGCTTACCATGCCAGGTCTTCTTGCCAAATACAAAATTGACCTTCTATTAGGGGTGGGGGGTGGGGGTGGGGGGAGAGAACTTATAAATCAAATTAATTTTGAAAAACAGGACTTTTTATTCTAAATGCTGAAAGAATAATTTATTTTATTTTAAGCAGTTAGTAGAAACTATTACACAATAAATGGAACCCTAATCATCAAAATCTGCAGCCCATAAACAGCAAAGAATTTATCTACATATACAACCTTTGCTCATCAATAAACTATCCTTTAATATCAATAACCAGAATAAAGACCTTCTCCCGGTAAAGTACAAAACACTCTCTTCCTTAAAATATTCAAATGGTTTGTAGTAATTCTGATAAACTTACCTAGGAAACCTCAAAACTTTAAAGTCTGTGGCCTCCTCTAAGTTATACCCACAACTGGAACAAAACTAAGAACTAAGGAAAACCAGTATCATCTAACCGTGTTTAACTGAGCTTTTTCTAATTAAAATCTGTACCTGTCCAGTTTGCCTATAAAAGGGCAGGCCCTATTACCTTAAATTTAACTGTATCTGTAGAACTTAGCATATTTCTGGCCACAAAGGAAATTTTTTAAAAAGGTCTATTGGATAAAACAATCAAGAAACAAATTAACTAGTTTTCAATTGATGTGACCTGTCATTTTCCGGGAAAACGGAAAATGACTATTTCCCTAGTCAGCTGCTATAGTTCTTTCTCATGTAAGACAAGAATAAGATCTCTCTTAGATTTCTTGAATTGTAATAAATTGGAATCTTGCTCACATAAAAACCCTGTGAATACCCACTTTTCTTCATATTAAATGTAAAAAGCATGTATATAACTAAACATGGAAAACTGATGCAAGGGAGGAAAATAAAGAACTAGGTGGGTAGGAACAAGTAAACCTATCTGTTAATATACACATAGAATATACACCAAAAATGGACCACGTGATTCCTAATTGATCTTAACCTCCTAGATGTAGCTGTTTATCTTCTAATAATATCCAAATTTATATCTCTTGTTCATCAGTGAAATTATCCTTTAGTACCCATAATCAAAATAAAGGAAGCTACTATTTAAGAAGAAAAATTAGTTATTTGTGTGTGTCAATTGGGCTATGCTGAACTCCAGTTGCCAGAATTCTATTCTACTGTGTGTTACCAGTTAGGATGAGCGATAAGAAATATTCCTTCCTAAAAGCTGGAAGACAAAAAGGAGGCAATGGCCATTTTTTTTAGCATTCTCCCAGCTATTCAACCAAATGCTAATTTAGTTGCTGCTGTGAAAAAGATTTTGTAGATGTAATAAAGTCCCTAACCAGCTGAATTTACTCACGGGGGATATTATCCTGGGTGGGCCAGAGTTATTCAGTTGGAACCTCTAAACCAGGGATAAGTCCTTCTTTAAAGTCAGTATACTTCCAACACCAAGGAGTCTATATACTTCCCTTCTCTTTGGAGTTTTCTGACTGTCAAATGCACTCCATTCCCTTTGGATCTTCTTTACTGCCTGTTCTGAATGACCATAAATAGGAGAAGACACAACTGCATAATGTCAATTCCTCATAAGTCCACGTGTGTATCCTGCTGCTACTTCTTTGGTTGAACACTGACTTGTACACTTACCATAAAGCTTCACCTAAAAGTTATAAAATAAAATAAAAGAATACCATTAAGCCACTAAAGCCATAATTATGGCATGGATGAAAGAGACTAACCTAACCTTGCCAATGTATTCAACGTAGTCATGTTTAAGAGTATTTTTAGGCTAAATAAATTAAAATCTATTCCAGAATGTCAAATAAGTTGCATCAAATCCACACTGCTAAGAAAAAAAAGTATTCATTTTGGTATGAAAAAAATAACTTCTTTAATAAACACATTGGATTAATCCTTATTCAGTAAACATGGAGGAGAGTAGTTAAGATAGGGAAAATGAAAAGCCTTCATGAAATGTCATCAAAGTATTAAGGGCACATTGAAAAAGGCCACAAACCCCCAATTTAACTGGATGTAACAAATACTTTATGATGAATTTTTTAGAAATCCTCCATTTTATCCAAAAAAGACCTTCATATTATTAAGTTGCAAACAACAGAGTAGGATGCACATGTGTACTATGCATGTTGTGGGTATGCATATATATTTTTAAATTTCTACAAATAGCCTGTACTCTTAAGATATTAATAAACCACAGAAAGATATTAATCTCATTTTTACACTAACATCCCAGAATACAACTGTACTTAGTTACAATATAATCATGAAAAGACAGCATTTGAAAATAATACCCTATATAAATGAACACATTATCGTAATGAGGTGACAAATTTGAGAAAGGTAAAAAGTGAAAAGTGAAAAGTTTTGGTTACTTATGAACAATCAAGTGCTAGACTAATTTTGTACTTTAAGTAGAAAACAGTAACTACCTATGCTCTCCAAAAAAAATAAGTATTCAATATTTAAAGTGCCTCTTGATAGTTTAATAAATTAGACATATTATCTCTTGAAACTCTATCTCACAAACAGAATGCTGTGTCACCGTATCACCTTGGGATAACGTTCCCTTTTCAAATTATTCTATGTATAAGGAATACATTAATATTTTTAAACACTGAAGAGTATCTAGAATAATAATTAAAAATTGGGCCCTTTTTTGAACATCACAATTTCAAGACTTAGTATATACTGAATCAAGTGTATTTGATCAAATGTATTCCTTTTCATCACCACATAACATTCCACTGCATGAAGAGACCAGAATTTCTATCTCCCCATTAATGGCTATTTATGCTGTTCCCAACAGTTTATTATTATAAACAATGTTGTAGTGAACATTCTCTTATCTATCTTCTGGATATATCAAGAGTTTCTTAAGGAACTGACAAATAGTGCAATTTTCATAGACAGGATCTTTAATAAAAATAAATAAAAACTCCCACAATCAATGGACACTGCCAACTGCTCTTTAAGGTTGCTGTACCAATTTATACTCTCGATTTCACTGCATGGGAATTATGTTTCTCCATATGTCAGACCTACGTAGTATTTTTATTTTGACAACAAAATGGGTGTCAAGTAATACATTACTGTCATTATAATGTGCATTCCCCTGAGTATTAATAAAGTAAAGCACTTTTTCATGTATTCATTCTATTGGATCTATGGTCTTCTTTTTGTTTTTGAATGAATTCTTTATATGTTCTAAACACAAACCCTTTGTGTGCCTTGTTTTCTAACAGCTTACAGTGTCTTTCACAGAACAAGATTATTTTTTCAAAGTAGACATATCTATTGTCCTTCCTTTATGAGTTTTCTAGTCAGCAATCCTTCCTTACTCTAAAGTCACAAATATATTCTCCTACAAATTTCTTTCATTTGGAATTTTTTTGCAATATGCAAACTCAATTATCCTAACATCACTTATTGAAAGACTATTCCTCCCACATTTCATTTGCTCTTCCTCTATGTCTGCCCCTTCTTTCTACAATATACATATACACATTACATTAAAAATGGTTCTAATTCCACTGGCTTACCTGCTGTTCCTCAGTAATATAGACAATTAATCAAATGATAGTGATTAAATGCACTCAAGGCACCCCTCCATTTTGTTTTAGACTTTCCTTTTAGAACTGTCCCACTGATCAGTTTTAACACCTCAAAAAATTCTTAATTCAGTTCCACACAGTTTTATTATTCTCTAAAAAGAAAAAAAGCATTCCTTGTTAGATTTTAACTATAAAAATTGATTCAGAAACTAGCATCTGTAAAATACGGAATTAAAGTTACAGAAGTTTTCAAATTTCTAGCTCTGAAGTTGTTCACTGCATTTTCCATGATTTAAAAAAATATCTCCAGTAGTTCTTATTTGGTTTTCATTTCCATTCTTAGTATTTACTTATAGTATGTCATCTATTATCAGGTATTTCCTTAAAAATATTTTAACATCTTTGAAGTGTCTTACTAATACTGTAAATGCTAGGCAGCAGCAGTACAGAGCTGTCCCTGCCTAACTAGTTTTGGACTGGCAGTCTGCAACAAGCCTTGAGTATTACTGCATGTTCTCACAGGTGTGCCAGAATGCAAGGCTGGTTTATCTCATCTAACTGAGCAGCTTCTGTAGTCAGCCACATAGGCAACTAAACAGCTCAAGAGACCACATATTACTGCTTACTCCCCTGAGGTAGGAAACTGTATTGTCTGCTGCTTGTCCACAAGAGCTGGGACGTTGGCCCTGGTTCCTCTTCAGCAATGCAGTCCACTGACTCAAGAGTATCAGCATATTTGCACTGATTCCCTGTGCCCCAGTAACTAATTGACACATGTACATTGCTCTCTGATCTGGGAAGTCTCAGGTCTTCCACCAACATCCTTAAAACTGTGGTGGTAAGTTATTCTGTTAGCTTCTAAGGAGGATAAAAATTTCAGATCCTTTACCTTTCTTAACAAAGATATGTATTAAACTTGCAATGCCTTGAGCAAAAAAAAAAAAACAAACTAGGGACTAATAAGGCACTCCTTAAAAAAAAAAAAAAAGCTACATCACCAACTTTCCTGGTTAGAGTATATATGGTAGGAAAAACATGATTTAGGAAAATGGTAATAAAACTATCTGGGAAGTTATTAGAAATTAACTGATTTCACTGGTATTTTCCTTTTAACACATATCACATAATATAATGAAAAGACAGAATAAGTCTCTATATAAATACAAATTTTACGTGAATAACGAACTTCCTGTCAATTTATTTGGTTGTTTTTGTCACCTTGGTGGTACATAACAGTGCTGCATTTAATGACATCAAATTAGTTCTGCCTTTTTTTCTAATCTGTTTTATCCTTATTTATTTTGTGAATTTTCAAAGAAATAGCTTTTTACTTTTGTGAATCATCAACTTTCAGCACCTTTACTAAATATTAAATTTTGTTCTACTTTTCCTTCACTTTCATCTACTTTACTGCTCTTTCTGGATCCTTAAGTTACAATGCACATCTCCTTTATGGCCAGCATCTAATCTTTAATTTCTAGGTGATTTCCAGCTCAATTCCATCGTGATTAAAGAGCACGATAAATTATTTCAGACTTCTGAACTTTGTTGAGGCTTTCTTTATTGGCCAGCACACAATTTGGCAAACAATTTCACATACATTTTAAAAGAATGAATTATGCTACTGCTGGGTACAATGTTCTTTTTTCGTTGTTAATTAAGTCAAATCTGCTAGTTGTGTTGTTCAGATCCTCTACATTCTTAATTTTTTATCTGCTTGTTTTATCAGTTACTTAGAATTACATTAAAATTATGACTGTGGATATGAGTTCTTCTCCTTTTAGTTCTGATAAGTTTTACTTTACATGCATTTTCAACCTATGCTATTTGGTTTATATAAATTTAAGACCATGATCTCTTGTTAGACTAATCTTATATATGACTTCGAACTTTCTATATAAGCAATCAGGAAATCTGCTAATAGTATTACTTACTTCTTCCTTCCCAATATGCATACCATTTTTTATTTCCTTTTTGGTTTATTACACTTGCTAAGAAGTTTAGTACCACCTGGAGTAGAAATGGAGAAAGCAAACACCCCCGGCTCAGTCACTATCTTAGGAGAAATGCACAGAGTCTGTTACTGCAGAGTATGACATTGCTATAGATATTTTCACCTATCTCACCAATAGTATTGGCCTTTATCAAATTGAGGAAGTTCCCTTAATTTTAAGTTTGGTAGATTTTACCATAAAATTTTGTCCAACAAACATTATATGTTCTTATTCATTTGGGGAATATAAATAGTAGTGAAAGGGAATATAAGGGAAGGGAGAAGAAATGTGTGGGAAATATCAGAAAGGGAGACAGAACATAGAGACTCCTAACTCTGGGAAACGAACTAGGGGTGGTGGAAGGGGAGGAGGGCGGGGGGTGGGGGTGAATGGGTGACGGGCACTGAGGGGGGCACTTGAGGGGATAAGCACTGGGTGTTATTCTGTATGTTGGCAAAGTGAACACCAATAAAAAATAAATTTATTATAAAAAAAATCTGTCCAATACTCCTTTATGCATCTCTTGAAATAATCATATACTTTTTAGCCTTTATTCTATTGATATATCATCTAAATTCTTAGATGTTATCCTAACCTTGCATTGCCAAGGTATATCCCATTTGATAGTGATGTACTATCCTTTTTATATATCACTGTATTAAATTTGCTAAAATTTTATCAGCAATTTCTACATCTATGAGGAATTGACCCTTCTTTTCTTTTCCTGGTGGTGCCATGGCAATGCTCATTACTAATTTATGGTAACTGAAGTAAAACAAAGTATTCCCTTCTCATATCTCTCATGAAAGACTTCATAGATTCACACTGTTTCTTAAAAACTTCACCTATTTTTGTGGGGTAGTAGTTTTTACTACAAATTCAGCTTTTTTAATCATTATAGGCTATTCGAGTTTTCTGTTACTTCACTGTAACACCGTATCTTCCAAAGCTTTTTCAACTAAGTTGTCAAATTTATTGGCTTATAGTTGCTCAGAATATTCCCCTAGAAGCTTCTTAATGTCTGTAGGATCCATAATGATGTCCCCTATGAAGAAGAAAATTAGATAACTGATTTAGGTTCTTTAAAATAACATTTATAGATATAAATTCCCCATAAACACTGCTTTAGCATCATCTCACAAATTTTATGTTATTTTCACTGCCATTTTAGTTAAAAATACCTTCTAATTTTTCTTGTGACATCTCTTAAGCAATGGCCTATACAGAAGTGTGTTGTTCAATTTCCAAATATTTGAGAATAATTCCATTTCAGTGAGAGCTTATCCTCTGCAGAATTTCAAACATTCTACCTTGTGGTCTAGCAAATATTTTATACTGGTGAATGCATGATGTTCAATCAGTTGTCAGCTGTAATGTTTTATAAACACCATTAAGATCAAGGTGGTTAATACTAATGTTCAGAACTTGTTTTATATAGTAAGTGGCACTGTAGTAAGTAAATAAGCAATAAACATTTATGATTACTTTTAGGGCTTTCTGATAGAATTGCATTTTATCATTATGAAAATATGAGTCTTTCTCTTGAAATCTATTTTATCTGATATTATAATATAGTCACTTTAACCTTCTGCCTACTGTTTCTTGCTATATTTTTTACAAGATTCATTTTTTTGAGAAAGAAAATGAGCACACATGCCAAGAATAGGGGGAAGAGCAGAGGAAGAGAATGTCCAAGCAGATTCCTGCTGAGTGGGGGGAGCCTGACATGGGGTTCAATCCCAGGAGCCATGAGATCAGGACACAAGCTACATCCGAGAGTCAGATGCTCAATCTACTGACCTACCAAGATGACGCACCTCCTCTTGCTGTTATCTTTTTCCACCTGTTTACTTTCAATCTACTTCTATTTTACTATTCAGCATTTTTTTCTTCTTCAGAAACTGAATAGTTTAGAATAGCTATATACTTCATAGCTATGTCTTAATTTTTTTCAATCCATTTTGACAACCTTTGCATTTTTATAGGGTTGTTTCTTTGCTGGTATTTAATGAAATTATTGATAAAATTAGGTTTGGCTCATCTACCAACTTTATTATTAGCTTTCTATTTGTAGCCTCTGTTTTTGTTCCTCTGCTTTCCTTCCCAATTTTTAAAAATACACTATTTTAATATATTTTTAAAATTCCACTTTCGTTTTCCTCAGGGTATTTTTATCTGTCCTCATTTGCATTATATTTTCAGTGGCGGCTATGAGGGCTATAATATAAATCTTTAACTTTTCAAGGTCAACTTATGATTAACATTTTATAACTTCACACAATATGCTAAAATTTGTCACCACCATGTTAGGTACATGTTTACACATACATAAGTGTAAAATTCCACAGGACGATGCTATTTTTTCCTTTAAATATTTATGTGTAGTGCAGCCCCAGTGGCTCAGCATTTTAGCGCCACCTTCAGTCCAGGGCGTAATCCTGGAGATCCAGGATTGAGTTCCACGTCCTGCTCCCTGCACGGAGCCTGCTTCTCCCTCTGCCTGTGTCTCTGCCTCGCTCTCTCTGTGTGTCTCTCATGAATAAATAAATTTTTAAAAAGTTATGTGTAAAAAAATAAATAAATAAAAAGTTATGTGTATCAGAAAGAAACTAAAAAGACCCATTCCCTCCTCAATATAAAAGTCTTTTTACCATTCCTGGTGTTCAGTTCTGAGTAACTAGCTTTCTACCTGCTCTCGTTTATCTTAAATCTGAAAAATTCCTCTTTAGCTTTACCACTATGCAGGTCTATTGGTAACAAATTCTCTTAGTTATCTTTTATTTCAAATGGCTTTATTTTCATCTTCAGATGAAGATATTTTCAATGGTTATAGAATTTGGGGTTGATAGTTTTTTTTCTTTTGGAATTTAAAAGACATTTTACTCTCTTCTGCTCTACACTTTCTATGAAGTCAGCTGTTAACTGTATCATTGCTCTCTGTATGTAATGTTTAATTTTTATCTTGCTGCTTTAAGGCTTCAAATAGTTTAGCTCCAACATGCTACATTGTGGCTTCCTTTGTGCTCATTCTAATTGCTGTGTGATAAGCATCTTGAATTTGTAGACCGATGCCTTTCAACAAATTTGTAAGATCCTTTGCCATTGCCTCTTCAATTATTTTTGTTTCATTTGCTCACTCTTCTTTACAGAACTTCAATTACACATTATGTTAGATAGACCTTTGACATGTTATTTGCTTTATGTCAATTTTTTCCTCTCCCTGGTATTTACAACAGTTTCTATCGCTCTGTTCAGTCTTCAAACCTGCCTATTCCTTCCTTAGCAGTTAAAGCCACTCAGTAATTTTTTATTTTAGATACTCTTTTCAGTTCTAGAATTCCCACTTGATGTTCTTTATTGTTTCTCCTATTTCTCTAATAAATATTTTCTTTTTGTATTTTGTCATACTTTATGAGAATTATTGTAGCAGCTACTTTAAAATACATGTCTTGTTAGTTTCAACATCTGGAGGCTGGGATCAGTTGACTGTCTTTTGAAAATGCGATCTTCAAGTTTTACTTCTAAACTATATGCTGATTCTAGGCTTTGTTCTTTTTCTTTTGAAGATTTATTTTTATTTTAATAGGCAACTGTCTTAATTCAATTCAGAACTGCAAACTTTGTTCCTTGGGTGCTAACTCTGGTCTCAATTCAGACCTTTAGCAGAGATCCTTTAAGTCTGTTCTACATGTGTTAGGTAATTCAGGGGTCAGCAAGAATTTGGGGATTTCTTCTCCTGTCTCTTTTCCTTCTTGGATTCCCCTTTCCCAACAATAGGGATTTCCCCTAAATTAGAATTAGTGCCACATACTGTGCTTGACCCCAGGTTTAGAAAAAAGGCACAATATAATCTCCCCTCCTGTAAACTCTGCTTGTATTCATTCCCTAGTGCCTTGGAGTAGCCTTGTATAATACAAGGGGTAGCTTTCTATTATATATATATTCTAGAGTGGCTTTCTGCAGGTGAGTCAGTCTGACAGGAATCTATTTATCCATTACTGGAAGCAGGAGGCCTGAAGTTCTTACTTCAAAGCTCTTTCTTTCAGAGGGGTAGTGATAATCCAAGTATCCAAAAACAGCAGACAGCTTGGCCCTGGTTATATTAACAATACTCTCTCTTTCCTCTTGCCACTAGAAATATTTCCTAG
This sequence comes from Vulpes vulpes, assembly GCF_048418805.1. Lineage (NCBI taxonomy): Eukaryota > Metazoa > Chordata > Mammalia > Carnivora > Canidae > Vulpes > Vulpes vulpes. The sequence goes on from NC_132780.1 coordinate 69,874,474, forward strand.
GTGGCAGTCACAGCACTTAGCCTCCATTCACACATGATACAGCCCACCCCAAAGCCCAGTTTAGTTCTGTGAAATTGGCTCCAATTCCCATTACTCATGCTGAGTCAATTTCCTGTCCATCTTGCCCTTAATCATTCCAGAACTGCTTAATCCATGTTTTAAATCCTATTTGGACTTTTCAAATCCTTTTCTAAGTCTTTAACAACATATACAAATGAAGTTAGTTGTTTTATACCCCATTGATCCCATACTAATCTGTATCTCCATTCTAGCACTTAACATACTTTGTGTTTGATTACAGTGTTTTTCAGATTGAGAACTTTGTCTGAATCATCTCTGGAATATGCACATTGCCTGGCACATCACAAATACTCAGGAATGCTCAATGCTTCCCCTTAATGTCTTATATTCCAGTTATTAACAGCTGTTCATTTCTACTGTTGAATTAATTTTCTATTTCATAAATAATTTTAATTCTTTCAGTACTATATTTTCAGATTTATACTGTCCAGTGCTAGTGTTGGCTAATGTGTGTGAATTTTTCCTCATGAACCAAAAACACACAGTTGTAGATAAGGACTAAAGCAGAAGGCTCATTCAGTTCTTTTAGAGATCACAAAGCATGTGATTTAAAAGGGTACTCTTCTTCATTTATACAATGAAATATCCTGTGGCCATAGATGTCCTTCACAAAATTTAGGAATATTTTTTAACCATAAAATTCTTAATTACTCAGATTTTACCAACTGATCCCTCAATTACTTACTTTTATAAAATAACATTTCAAAAACATACATTATACCACAACAAAAATGTCACTTAAATTGGGAAACCTCACAAGAAAAAGTTGACACCTCTCTGATAACTTGATCTCAATTAATAAAGTTTATTAAAATGCAAAACTTTTTTTCTAAAATAATTAGGCAAAAGAATTTTCAGAGGGTAGAGAGAGATGAGCAGTGTTTTCCAAATGAAGCTTTAAATGTTTGGATTCAGAAGCATTAAACTTTTGAAAAGGAAAGGGAAAATTAGTGAGCTCATGTATAAATTACATTTAAAATGACAACAATATATATATTTCAAGTTCACCCTAAATAATCATTATTTTTCTATTAGATTCAAAATACGGTGTTCTTTTTTAAGCAGAAAAACTGTAAGGCAAAAATTTCAGGAATTCTTAAAGAAATCATAGTTACAGTTTCATCAAGTGCTTAATATTTTATAATGTCCAACCCTGAATCTTTATCATAACACTGGTCAGTCCTAGGCGGAACCTGCTCTCTCAGAGTTTAAATTATCAAAAAGCAACTTTAGATTTATATATGTATGTTTAGCAAGTTGCAGAAGTATTTACTGAGGGCCTCCAAAAAATGCACAAGATTAGATTTCTATTAAATAATTCCTATTTAACCCATGTATTTCCAAAGTGAAACTTAAGAAATTTTTATATATCAATCATCTCTACCCTACTTCCATACCTTAACAGTAAACAATATAAATATTTCAGGAATGACAGAAAATTATTTTCTTTAAAATTTTAAGAAGCTTAGGGGTGCCTGCGTGGCTCAGTCAGTTGAGCTGCTCAGGTTATGATTCTAGGGTCCTAGGATCCACCCCCCAGTTGGGAATCCCAGATCAGCTAGGAATCTGCTTCTCTTTCTCCCTCTGTTCCTCCCTCACTCACACTCTCTCTGCTTCTCTTGAATAAAAAAAAAAAAAAAAAAAAAAATCTTTAACACATCAAGCTATATACACACACACACACATATACACACAATAAACATATATACATATGTATACATATATATGTACCTGCATATTATATGTATATGTGTATATACACACATACAATAAATCTTCTCAGAACCCTAAATTCTATATAGGCTGTGATAACACAGTACATTCATTGTTTTTAAATTTAATTTTTACATTGTATTTATTAAAACACTGTAAATGTATTTCTACTTCTCCCATTTTGACTAATATTAATGATTCAGTATTTTCCAAATTCTGTTTCTTCCAGCTATTCTTGGTCAATTCAATTCTCCTAGGACACATACTTATCCCTGCTGACCCTTAGCCTCTGTCAGTTTTTTATCCTGAAAATACCCAAAATTCAAAATTCTCATTAAAGTTCTTATTTTCTCATTCAGTAGATTAACCAGAACTGTAACTTGCACATCTTTTATCAGCCATTGTAGGTCAAAACCAATTTCAAGGACAAAAAACAAGTGGCAGAGAGATCAGAGCAGATTAAACTCCATACAATGTAGAACACTCAAGTGGCTGACAGTATTAAGAGTATGATGCACTATGCTCACTGAGAAATGTGTGATCCACTATACTGGCATTCATTGGCTGAGAGTGCATGACAGCAGGCAGAGCACAGAAAAACATGCATATTGCAATTTACTATATTTATAAATACTTTTTTTTTAAAGAAAAATATTGAAGAGACAAACAGTAAAAGAACTGGCACATAGTAGAGCAACATCTAACGGCATACAGGATGTATGTATGCTTTTATATCCTCTACATATATTACCTGCAATCTCTCTACAGCAGACCTTAGTGGTTATTAATTATATTCAAATTACAGAGATTCGGGGTAGCCCCGGTGGTGCAGCAGTTTAGGACCTCCTCCAGCCCAGGGTGTGATTCTGGAGATCCAGAATCGAGTCCCTGCATGAAGCCTGCTTCTCCCTCTGCCTGTGTCTCTGCCTCTCTCTCTCTCTGTCTCTGAATAAATAAATAAATAAATCTTTAAAAAAACAAAAACAAAACAAATTACAGAGATTCAAGACCCAAGTTAGGAAGGTCAATTATTACCAAATAAACAAAACAGGTGATTTACTTATTTGACAATAAGAAAACTTAAAAAAAAAAAAAAAGCAGAGTTTTCAATGTGTTAGACTGAGAAATTGAAAGGAGTTAAAATGTAAAAGGAGCTTTAAATGGTCTGAAATCCTCAAGTAGTCAGTAGCTACAAAACTTCCAAATGACATTTTAGAATATTAAGAATATAATTTCTCTTTCAATAACACTTTTCTGAGGCAGCAAAAATAATAAAATACAATGTTAAAGTCTATGGAAGTATAGAGGACACATCTTAGGGTAAACAATTTTCTATTCTCAAGGGATTTACCTAAAAACAAAGCTGCCAAGAAAGAGCTGGAAAAGAGTTACTTTTCTTTACATCCTGTCTTCCCAACAGATAAAGAAGGGCATTATAGCTGCTTAATACACATTTTAATTGAGTGCTGCCACTGGTAAGAAGAAAAATGTGGAACTACTACTTTCCATATCAAACAAAGCAGGTAATTAACAGCCATTATGGCACAATCCCTTATCACCAAAATACACAATAGATGCAAACTTCTCTCAAAGCCAATGCACTGTTACCAAAAAGCCAAGCTGGTGTTTCAGGGTCACATTCACTTCTTTATTATACAAGCATACATTTACTGCTCAGTCAGACACCTATAATTAAACACAAGAAGACTATAATGCCAATATTCAGGCTAGCTTGCATGTAAGTGGGATCCCCCTCCTCCACATACAGATGATTGCTTTTCATTTCAGAGTTTCAAGCAGCTACAGTTCACTTAGTTTTGATTACACGGCAATTAGATATGCAAATGTATAAGATTCGGAAAAATACTTTTTCAAACATCAGATTGTGAGTAATCAGGCCCATTCTCTTCTCTTGTATACACAAGCAGCTCATTAAACAACTATTGTCTAAAAAAAAAAAAAAAAAAAGTTTCTGTCTCAAATGCTTTGGGTTTTTTTAAAATGTCAAAAACATTTATAACACATCCTTGGAATATCTCTCTCAGTAAAACCCAGGTCATGTGTATGTGCTTGTGCTGAGTGGGGAAACATGGTAAGTAACCAAAGGAAAGAACACATCCTAATTCACATTGTCTATTGAGGGTAACTTCAAAACTTGTCAAGTAATTTGCTTTATTAAACTTTTTAAAATACACAATTTAAAACTTTCTATTAAATGACACCTATTATTAACAAAATATAAAATATTACAATAGTAATAGTAATAAGTATTCCAACCATTTGATTGAGAAAAATTTCTTTCTCTATGAGTTTACATTATAAGCTATATGCAGATGTTAATGTGGATAAGAATCATGTATATTCTGGAGGAGGGGAGTGGATAAAAATATTTGCACTTCAAGAAGATCAAAAACTTTTTAACTATGTCTATGGGTGTGACTTGAAAAATGAGTAAGGCCACTGATGTTCTTTGAAAACATAATATCTCCACCCTGGCAATTTATGTTACTTTCATGTCTTAAATTTTAGTTTCATTTCCTAACCTCAAATCCTCCTCAACTAACTTATAAAGTACTTGTAGGCTTTTTCTTTTTTTCTTTCCCCTCTTTTGTGAATTTTAAGTCATATGTCAGTCATTAATCTTTAAGTAAATTTCAAGTAATTCTTCTGCATTATCTATTTGAACTTCTGTATTTTGGGAAATTCAAGAAAGCAGTGACTAAAATTCTGTTCTAAGAAGAATGTAATTTTTAAATGGGCACAATTATGTCCACACTTCATAGAGGAAATCAGAAATATAAATAAAATCATTATTTTTGGAGAATGCTGCCTAGGTAAGGAAATGGGAGTAATAAAAATTAAATATTACATTGTATCTTCAGAGAATAGACACTGCAGTTGAGAAAAGGAAGACTGGGGAAGGCTGAAGCCATCTGAGAACACTGAATTAAAATGAACCTAGAAGAATATTCCCAGTCCATGCCACCATTGTCTCCCATCTCAACAATTGCCAAGAACCTACTCACGAATCCCCTTGCTTCAACTCTTACCCACCTCCCTAGACATTTACAACCTTTACAATCAATTCTCTAATTGCTTTGAAACTACTCTTTTTCAAAATATATCAGATCACGCCACTCTGCTTAAAATTGTCCAGTAACTTCCAACTGCTCTTCCGATAAAATCCCAACTCTTTCCAATGTTTACTTGGAAGGATCTGGACAGACACCATCTCTCCAACCTCATCTCCTCTCACCAACCTGGCCTTGCTATTCCTCAGACAGTGTAATCTCATTCCAATGTGAGTGCCTTTGCATCGGGCTCTCATTATACCCAAAAACATGTCAGGCCTTCACATGTCAGCCCTTTTGCCAGGGGTTAGATGTCACCTCTTCACACAGCCCTTCCCTGGCCACCCTCACTGAAAGCACTTCACATGATCACACTTACTGTATCACCTGATGTTATTCTCTTCATGACACTTAACACTATCTAAAATTGTCTAGTTCATTTATACTTGGTCTTCCTCTCTAAGTTATTAGGCTCCCTGGGAATACAAGACAACTCAAGTTTCTTATCTGGCCAGAACAGGGAATTAAAATACTTCTAAATTATTAAGTAAATTTTGAAAGGTGGAAGAATATTCTAGGTGGATAAAGGTATGTAATAAATGCACATAGGGGCAGTAGGGCTTGACTTTTAAGAAGGTGAGAAGAGGGGACTGACATCATTATGGGAAAATAACATTGACAAAGGAGATAATGGACTTCATTTTATTATTTGCTGTGTCAGGTTAAATGTACACTGCTGGTGCTGCTGGTGAAAGAGGCCACATGTTGCAGTATGGTGATGCCACTACTACTGCTTCACAATTTCATCAAACCCTGAACAATGGTCCAATGGTTCTTGGTTTTCTTTGCCACTTTAATGAAGTGTTCTTTTTCATTTATCTTTCCATCGATGAAGAAACAATCATACCATTATTCATCAAAAATTATGAGTCAGCTTTACTGCTACTATAATTCACTTGCTATATTCCAGACTAGATTTCATTTACCACTTGCCTATCCACCTAGTGGAAATTGGTCCAAAATAAATCATATATCTAGGTGAATACTGATAAAAGTTAAGAGACTGGTCATCAATACATTCCTGGATATTTTTAATACTTCTCACAATGAGTTTAAATAATTTTTCAGCAAGGGAAAAAGCAGTGAGACCAGGGATTATCTGAATAAATAGAACTAAATATGTATCAATGGCAATGGAAAGACCCAAAAAACCCAAAATGAACACTCTTAGAATCAGATTTGTATATGCTAACAGATAAATGTATAAGCCTGTCAAACATCTATAATCATCTTAAGTATTTTTAATCATAAAAAATTATTTTCCCACAAAAAAAAACCAAGGTCTGGAAAATGCAAAAAAAGGCTAGGCAATTCTCTAACTTCTAAGACAAATACCAAGAGGAAAGGAGGGAGAGAGGAAGAGAAGAGGCAGAGAGAAAGGGAGAAAGAAGAAGACAGGAATGGCTGACACAAAACGGAAAGGCCCAAGAGCTCTAAAGTAGTAAATGTTAAAAAAGGTGAATGAGGTGACAGGTACATGGTAATTTTGTATTATTTTTGCAACTCTGTAAATTTAAAATTATTTCAAAGTACAAAGTTAAAAACAAATTATTTGTCCCCTAATCTCTGCCTAGGCCAACAATGTCCACTATAATTTTGTGTCCTGATGAGAATGGTCTGTTCTGTTGTCCCAAAACAAAGGGCAGCCACTAAATCACATTGCTATTGAGCACTTCAATGTGGCTGTGTGGCTACTCAAGTTTTCTTTATTCAATTTTAATTAAATAAGTTAGACTAACTTAATGAAAAATGACAATATACTTTTGGGTATACCTTAAAGAAAGTTCTACTTAAACAAGCCTAGGGCTCAGGGCTCAGGTGGGGATGTGGGAGGTGAGGGATGACAAGCATCCTGCACTCAATCAGAGAGACCCATTTGGTATATTCTAACTGATAGTGACAGAGGACACGAAAGATCATTCTGGAGTATGTACACACACCTCAACCTTGACTACAACAGAATATTCCTGAAAAAGTCTCTATCTAGGAGATCTGAACAGGACAACAAAGTTACTTCCTGCCAACAGATTTCTGCCATCATGTTAAATATGTAAAATGGTTTTTTTCTTAAAGATTTTTATGTATTTGAGAGAGAGAGAGAGAGAGAGAGAGAGAGAGAGCACAGACACATGAGCGGGGGGGGGGGGGGAGGGTGGGAAGGGCAGACAGAGAGGGAGAAACAGACTACCCACTGAGCAGGGAGCCCTACTCGGGGCTCCCTCCCAGGACCCTGAGATCATGACCTGAGCCAAAGGGAGATGCTTCACCAACTGAGCCACCCAGGCTTCCCTATATAAAATGTTCTTTATTTTAAATTCTTCCACCAGTTAGATCTACAAGTATATAATACTCTAAACATAAACTCATGTACTGTTCTCCATGGTGACTTCATTCCTTTCTTCTGAAAATTATAACCCACAATACAGACTACATTTTTAAAAACCTTAACTTCTAAAACATCACATCTGTGACATGAGATGCTTCTAACAATCATGTTCCTGCTGGAGTTTTAAGATTTATGTAAAGATCGGATCAAATACTTAAGACAGCCCTGACTAAAAAACCTTAGTCTATGTTATAGCCACAAAAGAAAAGGGCCCTATACACAAGGGGAATTCTAAAACTTGATATAGGTGAGATTGTACTTATTGTATGAATTATCTACACAGTTAAAACAATCAGGTAAAAAAAGTTTAAAGTAATTCAAGGTAAATCAGATAACAGAAATAGGGCATTTAACTGCTTGGCACTGGGCGAGGATAAACTTTACTTCCTGACATAGAGTACTACAACCTTACACTACTATATGCACATGGACATATACTAACAAGATATTAGTAGCAAAACAACTCACTTTACAGAAAAGTAAGATGTTGTGCAAATAATGTGGGAATAAGAACAGTAAAGAGGAGACTGCAGAAGCCTGGGCATAGAAGAAGGACAGCTCTGCCTCAGCCAGCAGTGCTGGGAAATCTGAAAGACTGACCTGCCCAAATGCACAAATCTGTTAATGGCTGATCTGGGGTAGAAAGAAATGAGGATGTCTCTCATGTATTTTTTTTTTTTTTTAACCATGGCTGTTGGTAAGAGCAAACCAATAATGAACATGAATCAAAACCTAAAACCAGGGATCCCTGGGTGGCGCAGCGGTTTGGCGCCTGCCTTTGGCCCAGGGTGCGATCCTGGAGACTTGGGATCGAGTCCCACATCGGGCTCCCGGTGCATTGAGCCTGCTTCTCCCTCTGCTTGTGTCTCCGCCTCTCTCTCTCTTTCTGTGACTATCATAAATAAAAAACAAAACAACAACAACAACAACAACAAAAAACAACCTATAACCAAGCAAGGAAGGCATCAAGTACCAGAGGGCAGAATGACCCTCAGATACACACATTTTACCGTAATTTTTGTTCAAGCATACAGAACTTAGTTCTTATTCTAAAAGAAGCACTTTGAAAGTCATATTAAAAGCAACATTTTAATTTTATAATAAAAATTTCATAAGGCCACAGTATCATTCCATAACAATAAATCTCATGACAAGTAGTACAAAAGCAGATTTAACAACATTAATGTTTTGTAGAAAAAGATGAACACACACACACAAAAAAAAAAAAAAGAAAAAAAAACAGCTAAACACAAAAACAATGCCCAACTCTAAGGGTGGCTATGCAATTTGCTATCTGAACTAGGACAGCAGTTCAGAAAATGAAAGGAGATATTATCAATAATTAGACCTATACAATAAATATAGCTAAAACTCCCATAAGCAAACCAGAACTTAGCATCACCCTTCTAGGAAGCTAAACAAAAAACAACAACAACAACAACAAAAAAAAACAACAGTGTCAAAATACGAAGATAATATGGGTTAGAAACACTTTACACTGTTTACAACAACTATTATTTATTCCTGTTTTTATTAGATCATTTGGTAATAAATAGCATATCTGGACAAAATACAACTAATTGGGCAAATTCTGACCTGTACATCCTAGGAGTCAATTCCTCAAAAACTTAAATCATTGCACAAAAATACTCCTTAAAAATTTTTTAAAGGATTTGCTAGTGAATTAAGAATTCTAAAAAATTTAAATTTCACATTTTTCATACAGCAAAAAATGAACTATGCAATTATCAAAAGTAAATAAAATTGCTTAAGTTATTAAAATTGTTTTATAAAGCAAAGTAATTGAAAAAAATAACGGAGAAAGAATGGAATTCCCAATTTTATCCTATAAAATGAAGTAAGTTATAACAGAATGTAAGATTTTATTGACTAAATAAAACCATAACAACTATAGAAAACAGCAAATACCTATATGAACTACTGGGAAATATAAAAACCTCTAATCCTCACCCTAAAGACAAAATCCACAAACCAACAATAAAATATAGCTAGACTATCCAAGTGAAAACTTCATTATGCAAAATCATTATAAGCAAAATTAAAAGGCAAAACATTCCTTCCTTCAACATGTATTTCCTTAGTATCAACTACATGTAGATATTTAACATCTCTACCACTGAGGACAGGATGGTGAACAAAGTGAACCAAACAGCATTGTGCTCTCAAAGAACACCAAAAACAATTCCCAAGGAGGAGGGATAAAAATAATAAACATAAAACATCTCAAGAGTGGTGATGGATATGAAGAAAAATGTAGGAGGCAAAAGGATAAAAGGACAATGGAGGGGCCTCCAAGTTTGCCTTATTTGAGCAGAGTGGTTATGGAAGGTCTCTCTGAAAAAGTGAAATTGAACGCAATCTGAAATGAAACGGGGATGACAATGGGTTTACACAGCTTTGGGGAAAGCATATTCCAGGCAAAGGGTGTAGCAAGACGAAACTCTACAATTAGGGCATTAGCATGTTTCACAGAATGGAAAGACGGATGCTCAGTCACAGCAGCTACAAACAGAAAAGAAGCCTGGAAGGCAGCTGGGACAAGATCATGGTGGGTCTGCTAGCCACAGTAAAGATCCGACTCTTAATTAAATACAAAAACATATACTGTAGACTGTTTTAAAAAAATTACTCTGGTTACTAGAGGGATACAGGTAGGAACAAGGGACATAAGGAAATCAGAAGGTTTTCCAGGAAAAGCACAATGTAGTAATCAAATGTATGCACTCAAACCAACCTGGGTTCAAATCTTGCGAAGCAACTCACTAGCCAGGTTAAGAGAAGGTTGAGTTCCCTACCCACCATTTCCTCAATGATAAAATTAGAATAAAATCAGTAGCTACCTTACGGAACTGTTTGAGGATTAAACGGGTTAATTTACATGAATGTGGATGGATAGTAGTAGCTAAATCTAGCAACTGCTCAAGTGTGTTGCAGCCTTACAACCACTAGCACCTCCACTACCACCACTAACCTGAGCATTACATCTACCACTCACAGCTATCTCCACCAAACCAGTCAAGATGCAAACTGGAATTCAAGGGAGATTCCAGTAGAGAGATATAAACTCTAAAGCCAACAAGGAGTGGGGGGAGGAGCATACATGTAATAAAGAATTCTTAACCTATCAAAAATGACAGGCATACCTTCATTACAGTTGAATGTCAACTGATAAATACAAAGCAAATGACAGAAAAATAACAATTTTGCAAACACTATTATAGTAATGGATATGGGCAAGATTCATTAACCAATGCTACAACTACTAGGCAAAATCTTATTGAGAACAGGGCATTTACAAAGTTCTAAACGGTTACCCTTAGATTAGCTATTAATTTAAAAGGAGGAGAAGTACCTTTACCAGTGAAAAAAATAAGACTGACATCATTTTAACCAAATGATCAATGTTAATATCATCAAACAGTGCAAACTAACATTGTATAATTAATGTGGTATGCTGAGGATACAGCACCACTTTTTTTTTTTTAAGATTTTATTTATTCATGAGAGAGAGGCAGAGACATAGACTAAGGGAGAATACTGGGGATCAAGTCAATGTGGGATCACATTGACCAAGTCCCACATTGACTTGATCCCCAGACCCAGGATCACACCCTGAGCCAAAGGCAGATGCTCAACTGCTGAGCCACACAGGTATCCCACAGCATCATTTTCTTAAAGCACTCTTGCCCAAAATGCATGGCCTGAATCTAACCGAGAAAACAATGAAATAAACCCAAATCATGAAAGAGAATGAAAGGCTGAGTAGCTGTTTCAAATTAGAGATCTAGAGATACAAGTGTCACATGTGATCCAAACTCGTTTCTGAGATAGAAAGGATTTAAATGAACGGAAAATTGGACAAATTTGAGTTTAGAATGTCTATCAAAGAATATAGTATTGTAGCAGTATTAAGTCTGCTAGATGTGAAAAAAAGAGATCCTTGATGATGTAAAGAGATTGTTCTTATTCTAAGGAACTGCACTCTAAGATAAGGATGAAGAGTCAGAGTGTCTGCAACTTAACTCTCAAATAATGATTTAGCAAATAAAAAGGTAATAATTATTTTATACACACACATGCATGCGCACACACATGTCAATTCTCATTATTCAGGGTAGTTATATTCTATAAAGTCCTGTGAACAATGAATTAGAGAATACTGAATTATTGCTCCTAAGGAAATATAGGATTATGCTACTGTGAGCCTCTGGTCACATTTTCATCAATCAATGGGTATTTAATCTGGTTTTATGTGTGTTTATGTTTGTGTTCATGTTTAAAAGACACCTTATTTAATATATACTGTTAATTCATTAACATTGATCTCACAGCCAACAATACTGTAACACATTCCTGAAGCAAGACTAATACGTGTGTTTTCTAACACATGTCACAGTCTTCTTGTGCTTAGAAACACCAGACAGTAATTTGTTTTGGGGTCATTTTTAACACCAAAAAAGCAACTATGCAAAAAACAAAGCCCTAGGCAGACAGTGAAAAGAACACTTTTTCACAGCACTAAAGCTAAAATGAGAAGACGTGTTGCCTTACTCGACTTCTCGAACAAGAGCTTTGGATGACTCATGAATTTTTTTTTTTTTGCTGTTCTGAGCATGTCCATGAATTGTTGAAAGTGCCATGAGTATTAATTTTGAAATTACTAATAAATCTTAGCAAGTAGGCAAATTCACAAATACACAATTAGAAAATGAGCATTAACTGTGTGTATGTATGTATGTATGTAAATATGTCTACAAATACATATATAAACACAGGAAAAGAACAAACAAGTGCACGAAGATATACAAAATGTTAATAAATCTGGCAAATCTAGGTGAGGGGTATATAGCATTCATTGTACCACTCATAACTCTATAGTTATAAATCTGTATTTTTTCAAAGTGATAACTAATAGAAAACACAAAATAGTGGTTTGGGGTGGTAGCAATGACAGGCAATACAAAAGTGAACACTAAAGTCCAAATAGTTATATATTAACAGACTTAACCTCACCAACCAAAAGTATGCAAATCAATACAGAGTGTATTTTTGTCCCCCTAAAAAAAGTGGTATCCCAACTTTAGAGAAGATATAGGATACAAACATTTTCACTTCCTGTTGTGAGTGCCTATAATTTCAAATAGCAGCTTTAAAAGGCAATTTTAGTAATACATTTTCAACCAACCAATTACACTTCTATAAATTTATCCTAATAATATGTGCAGATGTTCTTCACAACATTTTCACAGTAAAAACAGTTTTTAATATGTACATGAGTTTTTATGGGCACAAACAGAATATTCTTACATAAAATGTATCAGTTTACAAAAATGTATGGTCTCAAAATATGCATCAACATATAAATGTAATACTTGCCTCCAAATGGAAAGCATTATGATTTTTTAATTGTCTAATATTTTCTGTACTAAATATGAAAGGCTTTCATAATTAAGGAAAAAAGTAATTTTACAATAGATAAGCTTATATATTTGCTTTTAACTACTTGTGACTGCTTTTAATGTTGTAACCTCTTTCAAATTTTAAATGTCTTAAAACACTTTGATGCAGCAGCCTGATATTACACATGTTAAAGTATAAGGATATTTCCAATTACCCACTTATTTCTTATTGCATAATCTCATAACTTAAGTGAACATATGTTACTTGTCAGAAATTAATCTTATTAGTTACAAAGATGAAATTATACAAAACTTTCTTCACATCAGATTCTTAAAAACACATTTCAATATGAAATGGTAAGTTAAAAAACTTATAATCACCTTTATAAAACATGCCTACCTGCTATAGTTTTATTTAATCTCTTCTAAGTAACAAAGAATTCACAAAACAAAAGTCACTTCAATAATCTGGATCTAGTTTTAATTTCTTGGACCCACATGCCATGATATTGACCATGACCAAAAGAACCAAAAAGCCAAAACAAAGAAAAAAACCTACAAAACAATCAGATTTGTCTTTAAAAGCAAAGAGTTAACAATATACATAAAAGTTAACATGTTTTAAAATCAAAAGAATAATAGTATAATTTCTGTGAATCATTATCACTCATAACTTGAGTTAAACAGAAAAATAAAACTAGTAGGACAGAACAGGATGGCTCACTGGGCTTACGAAACTGCCTAATAATTTGCTGTTAATATGACAGAAAAAATTTCCAATCAAATTGTTATAAAGGATTTTGAAAAAGATAGTCAAGCGATGCAGCATAAATGATATACACATAGCAATGTTCCACCACTGATTCTGTCAACACACCGAACCCTCTGAGAAGAAAGCCTGTTATACACAACACAACTACAAGGTGCTCAAATATTCCTTAACTAAACTGACTGCAATCCAATCAAGACTTAATTTTAAAAGGCTCATTAACAGCATCTAGTGATAAAACGGACGCTCCCTTTTCACTGAAACTCATATCTCATTTCATTAGACACGACAATTAACTCATCTTGGTATCAGATCTATGGCAAGTAATTAGCTTAAGTTTTACAGGTTACTTAATGTGTTACTTTACTAATGAAAACAAAGGTTTATTCTTACTGTATCCATCTTTTTATTCCCCAAAGAGTGCCTCACCAATTTTAATAACTATACCTTAAATAAATAGAATTTTTATTTCAAATCCTCCCAATCTTTCTTAACAATTAATGCAGGCAAAACAGTGTCTCTATTCTGTAATAGTATTTTGAGATACTATCCAATCTGAGATAAACATCTAATTCTTATTGCATTGTTTTATACTTTTCTATCTTAAAATAAGGCTAAGCTGCTTGAGTTCCTAATAAACATATAATCAGAAACAAAACTAAAAAGTCAATATTGTAAAATGAATTTTTCCAAAAATACACACAGCAAGAATGTGAGAACAAAGTAGAGAGGGAGAGAACACCATGGAGCTAGTTTACAGTTCTGTAAACCAGCAGATATTGTCAAAAGCTGATATTTAAATCAGCGCTGCCTGCGAGTACAGAAATCAAGTGTATTTAGAAACTTTTACAGCATTCCAACTGGATAGTTCTTTCTGTTGATATAAAACGTTTTAAACAGGATTGAATTTGCCTTTTTCATATTCTATGTATCTGATAATTTCATTAAAGTTTACAAAAGGACTGGTCTACAATGGATTAGAATTGTTCTGTAATTGTCTTTTACAGCAGATTATTTGAAAAGCACTAATTTAACTCTTCAGAAAGGCAAGCTTTCTTTTCTCTTTAAAAAGAAACCTATCCATCATTTTGAGGTTGAATTCAAGTCCAAATCTCATAACATTAAATAAAAAAAGAAAAGACTACAGTTACTTGGGAATTAGTTTATAGCTACAATAGGAGACTTTTAAGACCTAAGTACCAGGACCTCATTATGGCAAAGGCTCCAAGGTTTAAGAGATTATATTTGTTTTGAATTCAAAGTAGAATTAAGATAACAGGATCTAAGTTTCAAAGATAATGATTTTATCTCAACACAACAAGAACTTTCTAACAAACTTGGTCATTTGATTTTGGCCTTAAGACTCTTCTCCCTTCCACCTATCCCTTCTACTACTGCCCAGATAGCTTTTTTAGAACAATTAACATAGGGACACCTGGGTGGCTCAGTGGTTGAGCATCTGCCTTTGGCTCAGGTCATGATTCCTGGGTCCTAGGATGGAGTCCCCCCACCCCACCATCGGGCTCCCAACAGGGAGCTCTTCCCTCAGCATAGGTCTCTGCCTCTCTCTGTATCTCTCATGAATGAGTAAATAAAATCTTTAAAACACACACACACACATATAACTGCTTACCTTAAAAACATGAGTGCCACTGCACTGCTTTCCAAAAAAAAAAAAAAAATAGTATTCAATTCCTTATATCCTCAGATCTCAGCCATGTCTCCAATATTGACACTGCCTTCCCAGCCATATCTTACAACCTCCACTGCAATAGGCCATTAGCATGACAACATACACAGGCTGATCCTACCTGTATCTAGAATACCACTCCTCTCAACTGCTTTGTAAATTCCTGCTGTAGTCCAATTCTCTCTAGCTTTTCCTAAAACCTTCACCCTACAACAGAACTCTTACATACTTCCTTGACTTCCCACAGCACAATGTATAGCATCTAGTGGAGCATTTACTACACTGTATATTAATTCACTGTCAATACATCAGTCTCCAATGGATGAAAGCTCCTTGAGGACAAAAATCATAAGTACTGAAAAATATCTGCTGCCTGAGAAGGCATTAAATTAACTATGAAGTGGGACACCTGGGTGGCTCAGAGGTTGAGCATCTGCTTTCATGCTCAGGGCGTGATCCCGGAGTCAAAGAATCGAGTCCCACATCAGGCTCCGTGCATGGAGCCTGCTTCTCCCTCTGCCTGTGTCTCTGCCTCTCTCTCTCTCTCTCTCTCTCTCTCTATCTCTCTGTCTCCCATGAATAAATAAATAAAATCTTAAAAAAAAAAAATGAACTATGAAGGGAGGTAACAAAAATTGAGTAACAACCATTTGCAATATAGGAATTAAGTATCACAGAATTAAATATCACAAGGGTGGTTGGACTTCATGCCTTTAATAAGGTTCCTTCCAAGCCAGATTACACATTGTAATTTTCATAATCATTCTCCCAAAGCAAATTCACAAGATTTATAAGAGAATCTGTAAAAGTTCCTACTTTCTAATGCATGAAGTCAAAGGTATCAATAAGAGGGGTGGGTGAGGCAGGTATGGAGTAAGGCAGGGATACAAAATAGAGAGAAAAGAACCATTCTTCACAGGGAATAAATAGCCTTTCCCAAATAAGGATTCCATGAGTGTATCAAGTCTTAATGCCCGGCCCAAGGCATAAATTATATGTAATTAACTTTTCTCCTACACACTGTATAATGATACTTGTTATGAGTCACTTTAAGTAAAACTGAAGAATTTCTATGTTCTGTGGTTCAGAAGAGGAACCCTAGGTGAGAAAGGCCATGTAAACTCTCAGAAAATCACAGCATGTTTCCTCTTGAAAACATTTTAAATAGTAATTAATTTCTTAGGCACAAACAGAAGTTTATTACAATTATAATGTACCTAAAGACCAGTTATACTATTTCAACTATGTCTAATAATTATTTATAAATGGATTGAATGGGAACTTAATATATTGCAAAAAAAAAAAAAAAAACGACTAAGTGGGAAACCATAGATGGTTGCACTGCTTATATAAGCAATGACCTTTTACACATACATACACACAAATTATTTATAGAACACCTTCCTTAAAAGTGCCTTTAACAGATGTTCAATCTCCTGTATAAAATATAGAAGTTTAAGACTGCTGGTGAATCTACTGGGAAACTGGAACTCTCATACATTATTGGTGGTAATGCAAAATGAGAACATTACATAACTCCTGGAGAAATTCCGCACTAGCTAGCAAAATACATAATGTGATAACACTTCTAGAATTCTATCCTGAAGATAAACTGCCAAGGCCATGTAAAAATGTACATAGAAACTATTCAATGCAGTACTCTCCCTATGTGTAACAGCAAAAGCCTAGAAGCAGGGCTGCTTGGGTGGCTCAGTTGGTTAAGTGGCCACCTCTTGATTTCAGTTCAGGTCATGATCTCAGATCATGTGACAGCGCCCCATGTCCATCCAGTTCTTTGCTCGGTAGGGAGTCTGCTTGAGAATTCTCTTTCCCTCTCCCTCTTCCTCTTCCCACAACTCATAATTGTGTGTTCACTTGCTCTCCTCTAAAATAAATAAATAAATCTTTAAAAAAAAAAAGCCCACAATCAATCTAAATATCCATTAATAAGGCAATGTTGGAATAATTTATGGTATATACATACAACTGAATATATAAAGTTATTAAAAGGACTGTCTCAAAATATCCTAAGTAATCTCAATAACATGCTGTTAAAGAAAAAAAAAAGGTGCAGAAAAGTGTAATATGTATATAACTCCCTATAAGGAGAGTGAGAAATCACACAGGCACACACAATTGTCATACTTATATAACTATTAATGTCAAAAAAAGAAATGTAAGGACAAACTGAAAACCAATATAAAAAATTTACCTGAATAGCAAGGAGCGGGAATATATACAGGCAACAGGGATAAGAGCCAGGTTTCTTTGAAAATTCCCTACTTATAGATTTGACTTTAAACCATATAAATATTTTACAAGTAACAGAAAAATACTTTGAGCAACCACTAAAATTAGAAAACCAAGTGCAAATGAGCTTAATGATGTACTTGTGATACACTGATAAATTTGAGTGTGTTTAAAAGACAGTAATTTCAATCTCTAAGAGAATGTACCCTAAAAACAGTAAGAACTAGGGAAAAATGGTTATCACTGACTGTATTGATGACAGTAGCATCTGTATTATTATTCTGAGATTTTTATTTTTAGAATAAAGCAAATGAGTCATTATTTTGTGTCTTTAGGAACCTGAATTTTCAGTGGGAAATAAAATATACATATAAGAACAATTAAATAAAACAATGTAGCCCTGATTTTGAATGAGAATGAACTTGTATACATCTCTATTTCTGAATTTATGTGGTGTGTGTGTGTGTGTATGTGTGTGTGTGTGTATATATATATATATATATATATATATATCTCCTAGCTGTGTCCTAAAAAGGTTTATAAATAATGAGTATCACTGAAGTCCAGAATGCCATCTTTAATTACTGATTTTCACTAAAAGGAACTAGGATTCCTTAAACAAATGGCTGATTCCAAGTCTGGGGAGGAAAGTTCCCAAGATGATACCACACTAGGAAGCAAAGTTACTAGCCCCAAAGACTGGGGTAGCGTCGGGAGAACTTAGAAGAAACTTCAGGAGGTGTGCAATGACCAAACAACATGATCCTTAAAAACACAAACTGCAACAAACTGAAACATATCAAAATGCTTTAAATGAATTCATAATGATATTCAAAAAGGAAACAAGAAAAATCTCATTCTTTACCTTTGAAGGATTCCTAGGAATCAACTATTTTAAAAGTAGTAAATAAAGAAGGGAGCTCAATTATTTAGTGAATTGACCAGGACAGGATAGAGAGTTAAAAATCCTAATTTTAAAGCATATCTACTATTATCCATGCTCTGTAATGCATGTGAACACATATAGATATGTGTGTGTGTGTATATATATACGTATATATACACATATATAAATGTATAATTGCAAGAACAATCTATAAAAAGACATGCCAAAACTGTCAACAAGGGTAGTTTGTAGTGACAGAACCAGGTGATGCCTTTTTTTCCCAGATTATCTGTACTTTTAAACTTTTCAAAAACTATATATTAACTAATTAAAATATATTAATCATAAGAAATGAAGTAATAGGACTTGAGATAATTAGAAAAATCTAATGTGTGTGAAAGATATAAAAAAATATTATGAAATTCTATATATTTTCCAATTATACAATATGCCTATTAACATTTCATAAATCACGTTCCACAAAATGCTGTATATCCTTCTAAAAACAAAATTAAAAATTTATTACAGATTGATCAGGTTTTAATTTCAAAGCCCATATTCTGATGAGAATGATTTACATAGTTCAATTTGAATGTTCAGTAAGATATGCATTTATATTTACTGGAGTCATCAGTTAATGATGGGAGACTGGATAAGTTACGTCACTTCTTTAAGCCTCCAATCCTGTTAGAAGAGTAAAACTATGTTTTGAGGTTACTGCATGGTCTGAATCAGACATTGCACAGATTGTGAAAGCAGCTGATACCATCTGGCCACAGATATTAGCAGTCCTAGAACAGCCATCTGATCCCTTAAGTGCACATCCCTTCATTTCAAGCAAAGAGCTCTAAGCAGAATTACTAAATCTCAATGGAAATTTCCAGAAGATACAACATTTAACTAACCTGGCTTTGATCAACTGCAGACAATTCACTCATCAACATTTTTGGCTGGGAGGTAGGAGTGGGAAACAGAAACACAAGCATGGATACTTAGTCCCCACTTATTTATGATAGGGGAGCTCTCAGAGAAGAACTAATGGATTTTGATGAAACAAATCCCCAAAGAATGTCCCCTACAACGCCACTCACAATAACTCCCAAACGTGAACTTCATTTACCACTTTAATATCACACCACAGTATTATCAAGTATCTAATTTATGCATGAAACACTCTTCTGTTTTAATGAATTACATGTATTCATCTGCTACTCTGGAAACCAGCTGACTCCACCTCTGTTTTTTTGAAGGTGAACCCATTCCCTCTAGTATGAAAACATTCTTCCCCAAAGCTCTCCACATGGCCCCCGTAGCACTCTGCTACATCAATGGAAAAACTACCAATAACCACTTTCTTTTCCAAAAGTCACTTCTCTTGAATTTTTAATATGCTCAACTATATAGTTTTCTATCAGAAAATGGAATTAAATCCTTCCTTAAGAAAGAGTTCTGAAACTCAAGGAAATGACACACAAAAACAAAATTTCAAAATATATTATCCCTGAGAAAAAAACCCAAAAACTTTAGAGAAGTTTCACAAGCTATCTTATTACTAACTCCATAGTCAATGTTTAGAACTACTCAACTTCTAATATTTCTGAAATTGGTATCACTCTCAGAAATGGTTCTTAGGTAGGAAGTAGTCTGCAGGATAGAATGAACACAGGCTGTAGGTTTACTGGGACTGCTACTCTTTGGCATGTGACCTTTGGCAAATTACTCAACCTTCCTGAGGCTCAATTTCCTGATATACAAACTAGTAATAATAAAACTCAGATCACCTCACACCTGTCAAAATAGCTAAAATTAACACAAGAGACAACAGGTGTTGGCAAGGATGTTGGGAAAGAGGAACCTTCATGCACTGCTGGTGGGAATGCAAACTGGTGCAGCCACTAGAAAACAGTAAGGAGGTGCCTCAAAAAGTTAAAAATAGAACTACCCTAAGATCAGCAATCACACTAGGGTATTTACCCAAACAATATAAAAACACTAATTCAAAGGGATACACGCACCCCCCCATGTTTACAGCACCATTATTTACAATACACAAGATGTGAAAGCAGGCCAAGGGTCCAGTTTTTGATGAATGGATAAAATGTGATGTGTGCGTGCGTGTGTGTATGTGCACGCACGCACATATAATGGAATATCATTCAGACATCAAAAAGAGAAAGCTTGCCATCTGCAATGACAAAGATGGAGCTAGAAAGTATAATGCTAAGCAAAACAAGTTAGAGAAAAACAAATACCATATGATTTCATTCGTATCTGGAATTTAAGAAATAAAACAAGCAAGCGGGGGGGTGGGGGGGGGGACCAGGAAACCGACTCTTAACTCTAGTCAGTTACTGATCGACTCTTAACTCTAGTCAGTTACTGATCGTTACCAGAGGAGAGGTGTGGGGGGTTGGGTTAAATAGGTGAAGGAGATTAGGGAGTACACTTGTCATGATGAGCACCAAATGATGTATGGAATTGTTGAATCACTATACTGTACACCTGAAACTAATAGAACACTGTAAAAAAATAAAATGATAAAAAAATAATAAACTTACAAGTAGAAACTATGGGAAAACAACTAAAACAGATGTGTGTAAAATACCTAGAATAATGCTTGATACAAATTACACACTCTACAAATCAAAAGAACTATCCATAAAGAGGCACCTGGGTGGCGCATCCAACTCCTGATTTCAGCTCAGGTCTGATCTTTGGGTCATAAGACGGGGCCCCACACTGGACTCCACATTCTACACAGAGTCTGCCTGAGTTTCTTTCTCCCTCTCCCTCTATCCCCTATACCCTCCCCTGCGTGCACTCTCTCTCTCTCTCTCATAAATAAATCAATAAATCTTAAAAAAAAAAAAAAAATTAAAAATAATATCCATAAAACTACTGGTTTCCACTTGCTGATACCAGAAAAGTACTAGCTGAAACAGACAAGCTTTCCAATCTTTGGTCAGTCTCTTATGAAGTCTACTACAGTTCCTATTCCTTGTTCATGAGGTTTTAATTAGTACCATTCCACTGTGTATTTATATACAAAAACCAATGCTGTTACACCATCAATAACTCAGAAGTAATATTACTCCAACAGAATAAAAATTAAAGTGGCATTTTTCATTCCCTTGCTTAAAACCAGCAGCTTAGATCAAATGGTACTGCTTATCTTGCCCAAAGAATTAAAAGCACATAGGGTTTATAATTTCCTCTATGTACAAACTACATAGAGGGGCTTGGGGGTATCTATACCTTAATTACCGAACTAAACAGTCTTTTTTTTTTTTTTTTTTTTCAGATTCCACTCTGCCAGGTACTCATCAACCAGGGAAATGCTCCATAAAATAGACATGCTTTCCCTTACTGAGTTTACCAGGCTAAGGAAGGATACAGATCAGCAAACAGCATTTCCATCATATTTTAGGCAACCAGTAAATTAAGATTTTCTAGCTTTCTCAGCTTCTAAAAAAATTGACAACTCTGCAAGAAAGCTTAAAGTCAAATGGTTTTTCCTTTAAAACACCTGAAATACACTAAATCAGCCTAGTACAAAGATGTATTACATCAATACTTTTTTGTCTCCATCTGTTTACCAAGTTCTTTCTCAAATAAAAGCCAAGCAACAAATGATAGCACTTTCCATTTGACTTTACTTTTATTAACATTTTTAGAAACTCAATAAATAGAGTAACTACAGCATAAACAAAAATGATTTGGTTAAGATTATGTGTAGATTTACATTAAAATTATAGAAGACACTCTTGGTATTAAAAATATGTGCATAAATTGTTCACAGATTCCATATACCATAATATCAAACATTAAGAGACCCATTCAAATTAATTTGATATGCTTAAAGTATGTTCATCTGTAGCATTTTAATAAAACTAAAAATATAATCTGTGGCCAAATTTTTTGGTGTCGTATTTTATTGTTACTCGCATTATGAATAATCTGTAATTTTTTTTATTATTTTGGCAGCCAACAGTAAAAATTTTAAAATCAGAATGTATAAACTTCTTCTCCTTGTGGTTAAGAACAATGTGGACAAGACAGATCGATCTATGGATGCACCAAGCAACAGAGAAACAAAACAGAAAAACCATGAGAATATGGTATATTCAAAGGGCACAAAAACAACGAAGAAGTATTCTCATTTCCAAAGCTTAAAACAGCAGTCCTCCCGCCCATATCTTGATGCATCAGAAGAGTTTAAACATAAAATGCACTATCTACTATCGTTCCCTCTTATCTGCAGCTTTGCTTTCTGTGATTTCAGTTACCCATGGTCAACCTAAGTCAGGAAGCAGATGATCCTCATTCTAACTCATCATCAAAAGGTCAATAGTAGCCTAATGTCACAGTCTCTATTATTCATCTCACTTTATCTCATCATGTAGGCATTTTACCTCTCACATCATTACAAGGATGGGTAAAGTATAATATGATATGAGAGAAATACCACAGTCATATGACTTTTATCACAATATACTGTTATAATTATTTTATTATTGCTGTTAATCTCTTACTGTGCCTAATTTATAAATTCAACTTTATCAGGAGTATATATGTACAAGAAAATGCATAGCATATATAGGGTTCAGTACTATCTCCATTTTAAGGCACCCACTGGGGCACACCCCCCCCATATGAATAAGAGGCACTATTATAATAGTGTAAAGATATAATTTATTAGAAACAGTCATTAACATTAACCAATCACTTACTATGATCCAAAACACTGTCCTAGGTGTTTTACAACTAATTTAATCCTCACCATCACCTTATTACTACTCCCATTTTTATACAGCAGAAGGAGATTAAGTAATTTGTCCAACATCAGAAAGCTGCTAAGTGACAGAACCAAGATTCAAACCTAGATAATCTTGTCATAAAGCTCACACTCTAACTATTTTGTTCTGCCAAAGATAGTAGAATATGTTCTTCAGGCTAAAATTTCAACTCCAATCAAAAACAGAATTCATGATGTCTCATTACACAAGTTCCAAGCGCTAATCCTTGGTGTCTAGGAGTGTGTGAGTGGAGAAGGGGAGGGTCATTAGTACGGAATAAACAGAGGCTGAGGAGAGGGAAAAACATGCTTCTTCACTGATTTATAGTTTTATTGATACACTAATCTTAAAGATGTATTTGTCCATCAATTATCAATTTCATTTCATTTTTCCATCGCTCTTAAATTAGCATTGCTCAATGCTAATACAACCATTAAGTGCAAACAGGAGAACCAAAATGGCACGGCAATGTAAGATTGCCACTCAGCTGATTCAGAAAATGCTTAAATGAATCTGAAAATGCTTTTCAGACTCTAATAAAAACTGTTTTAAATACAAAATTTACATTTGCTGAAGGAGAACTCCCATACATGCCTCAAAATATCTTTAAACTCAGCAGATAAGAACAGTATAGTTATAATAGGATTTAAAGATAATCAATATTGAGAATACCCCTTCCCCACCCATACCCAACTTTTTACCTATGAGGTCATTGTCTGCAAGAGAAAATGACTGCAATCCAGTCAGGTAGTGGGAGAGTATAAATGAAATGCAGTGGAAGGTCAGAAAAGAACTACATCAGGATGAAGTCAGAATACTCTTTAGATCTGGGGTTTGCTCCATAAGCTCCACAAAGTGTTTCAATGTACACACTCCAACATAAGCTGACCACAAGTCTACTACTTGATAGCCCTTTCAAGGCAATGTATTTAAAAAATAATACCCTCCCTGACAGTACATTTAATATTTGGCAATCAAATCTAGGTTTTTCTTCTTTTAAATTGAAGTACAATTCTTATACAGTGTTACATTAGTTTCAGGGGAAATGGACCTAGTGGGTATTTGCTAAGTGAAATAAGACAAAGATAATACCATGTGATTTCACTGATAGGTAGAATTTTTTTTAAGTTTATTTAAAAAAAAAAAATCAAACACTGAAGAAAAAAAAAACAAACACTGTTTTACAAAGATAGACATTCAAAAATATTCTCCCTAACACTATCACGGACAACAGGAAACTAGGCAAAGTAAACCTTCCTAAAAATAGTATTTAAAGTATGTAGTTATTCATTAATTAAACAAGCAGAATAGGGACACCTGGGTGGCTCAGTGGTTGAATATCTACCTTTGACTCAGGGCGTGATCCCATAGTCCCTGGATGGAGTTCCCCATCGGGCTCCTCACAGGAAACCTGCTTCTCCCTCTGCCTATGTCCCTGCTTCTCTGTGTTTTTCATGAATGGATGAATAAAAATCTTTTAAAAGTAAAAAATAAAAAAATAAGCAGAATAAAAAGTGGCAGGAGAAATTAAAAAAAAAGAAAACAGGAACAATATACGTAAAAGTAGAATGTCTAATAAACTTATAATCAACACAAAATGTTGGTGAAATCTAAGAGGAGCATCATATGGCTAGTTATAGCTTTCTTTTTCTGTTTAATAGCTCTCCAGGTGATCTGACACACAGCCAAAGTTATTCATTTGATCACTTTCATTTAAATCTCATCAACATTTTAGATTTTTAAAACTTTTAATGACATCTTTATACATACAACATTATAGTGTGTCTAGTTTCCAAATTGGCAGTTTCTCAACTATAAATACCAAAGTAAGTTAACATGATGGACTGAGTGATACCTGTGTCAGCTAAATGAAAACTCATGATAATCAACAAGAAATATCATGACAGTATTTTTAAAAAGTTCAAAAGTTTCATGAATAAAACAATATGAACATATATGAAATAATATGTAGTGCTTTATGCACAGAAGATCTGGGTATTTTATTATTAGAATGTAAAAGTACAAGGAAATTATTCACATCAAGCCTTGCCCCCATGTTCAAGGACTTACCTTCTTTTTATCCCTCATCGAGCCTTTGCCTCGGACCATTATTTTACATCCCGTTTCTGCTTCAAGTTGTTTAGCAGTAAGTCCTCTAGGTCCAAGGATTCTTCCAACAAAATTAAACTGGGAAAAAAAAAAAGTCACTACATATTATTCACTTGCTTGAATTTATAGCTCTCATTTTAAAACATATTTTTACTTTGTCAAGTTAAATATTTTTAAATAAATCTTAGAGACTATAAATTTCTAGCCCAGCTTGAGGATATAATTACACGAGCGCATTGCTCAGCATGAAGTTTCCTATGTATTAATACAAATCATGAATTAGGAAAAACAGGTACTATACTGAACTGTCCATCAACATGCAATCTAAACCAGAATATGGTGTATATTAAAGAGTTTGACAAAATCTTAGATGCCACGCAAAACAAATCCCTTCTACAAGACTCTGTAATGTCACCATACAGGGAATTGTTCATTATGTTAGTTAGTAATTGCATTCTTTAGAGAGATTCTTGGGGAAAAAATCTGGTCTCATTTATCTAAGAAAACACTTTCTCCAAAGAGAATTTTAGGGGTCTTTTTTGTTTTTAAGATTTATAAATTCATAAGACATACAGAAAGAGAGGCAGAGACATAAGCAGAGGGAGAAGCAGGCTCCCTGCAGGGAGCCCAATGTAGAACTCAATCCCAGAACCCCAGGATCATGACCTGAGCCAAAGGCAGATGCTCAACCATTGAGCCAACCAGGCACCCCAAGAATTGTAGTTTTGAGTCAGCTGCCATAACACCAATGGCCTAATTTGAATTCCATCCGATACTAAGTATTTCAGTCTTGACAGCATATATTGTTTGCACAATTTTATGTCTGCACCTTATTTTTCTTCCTTCTTTTTTCCATTTCTAACTTTAACTTACACTACTAGTTTTGCAAGGAGCCTTAATTCTTTCCATGAGTAGGATAGTGATAAAAATAATATATAAATAACTGCCATGCCTAAATAAAAACTTCTAGTACAAAGGCCAATGGGAAACACAGACTGACTCTGAGTACTGAAAAGTAAAACTTCCTCTTTCACAGTCAACTGCACAAAAGACAAAAAAATGGTTATTTGCCATCAATTCCACAAAAAGCCATGCTGGTTTTTATTTATTCAAACAGGTACCGATTCTTATGTTTATAGCTTCCTACTTTTTTCTTGCATTTGATCCTACTATTAGTATGACATTACATAAAAGTAATATGTTAGCGTTCACTGCTATAAGAGTTTAAGAAGCTAAGGCATTGCTCCAATCTTCTGCACACTATCAGCTTTTTACTTTCCCTCCCCTAAAGCTGCTCACAAACACTACCATTATCTTATGGGTGATAAGCAAATCAAAGATGAATAATACAACACATACCTACATGGGGAGAGAAAGTACTCTTCCTCAGAGGATTCTGATAGAACTTTTCCATCCCAAGACTCATAGACTGATCCTATAAGCGCTTGATCTAGCTCTACAAGATCCCCAATTCTGAAATTTACCTTTATATTCAAATGAAACCCCTTATCCCTGCCTAGTTCCTTGGTGTACAGTACTTTATCTACTCTTTAATCAACCTAAAGCCCTGTCATCAACTCAAGAACTATACTATTATTAAGCGTTTAAAAAACTCTAAAAGCACACAGATCCCAACTGGTATCCAAGCTACAGTAGTGAATAATAATTAGGAATTTGAAAGTCACATCAAGTAAGCCTGAATGATATAAGGAAAAGGATACACTCTGGTAGAGCAGTACTGATTCGTCTATGTGTGTACAGCACAATACATATAAAAGGTCCAATACAAGGTCTGGCAAATAGTGGACAATAGCCTACCAAGTCCACTACAAATTCACTTTAGGAAACCTCAGGCCCTCAACTAAATACCCAGCTTAGAATGTCCATAGACAGGGATATTGATCCATAGCAAATTTACTCTAGAGAACTCCAGAGAAACTTGATATTCAGAGTTCTGAATAAAACCAGAAAGAAAAGGTGGAAGCAGTATACAGAACACCAACAAACAGGGATCTAACTTGTAGGTAACAGGCTTGAGTTTTTGCCTCTATAAACAGCATTTGGCTACCTTTTCAAAATTGACACTTCAGGTGATCACCTCAAACTGAAGCCTGCAGTGGATGAGCCCAGTGCATGAACACAGAAGTTCATAATTCAAATGTTCAGCGCTTCACACTGAAATATGAATAGACAAAGCAGGTTCACCAAAGACTTGAGAAGGCTAACATGAAAGAAATAGTACAAAATAAAGAAGCAGGCCAAGGAACTGTTCCTTGAGGAAAAGACTATTCG
This sequence comes from Vulpes vulpes, assembly GCF_048418805.1. Classification (NCBI taxonomy): domain Eukaryota; kingdom Metazoa; phylum Chordata; class Mammalia; order Carnivora; family Canidae; genus Vulpes; species Vulpes vulpes. Next base: position 69,901,997 of record NC_132780.1, read on the forward strand.
TAAAGAAGATAATATCCAAAAAGAAGTCCTTTGTAGATAGCGCTGAACTATTTCCTAAAAATGGTTACATAATTCCCCAAAGAAGAAAATAAGTATTTTTGATCTACTTCCTTTACAGACTTACTAACATTTTTTTTTTTTTAATTTTAGCCATTCAGGTGCACTTGCTCAATCTCTGAATTAGCATTCTCCTGATTACTAGTAAAGTTCATCCTTTTTTCAGGTTTATTGACCATTCGGATCTATACTTTTCTTGAAACACAACTGAAGTTTCTAGACTATTTTTCTATTGTGTTATTTAGTGTTTCCTTAATTGATTTCTACTTTGTGGTTACATGTGTAGCAAATGCCTTTTCCCATCCTGTGGCTTGCCTAGTTGTTTGTTTTAAGATTATTTATTTATTTATTAGAGAGAGAGAAAGAGAACACGAGTGCAGAGGAACAGGGAGAAGCAGATCCTGTGCTGAGCAGGGAGCCCAACACTGGACTCAATCCTAAAATCATCACCTGAGCCAAAGGCAAACATTTAACAGACTGAGCCACCCAGCCGCCCCTTGCCCTCCTAGTTCTTTAATGATGCTACATAACTGAATTTAATTAGATTGAATTAATTTTAATGTAGCTCAGGTTATTTCTCTTCATGGTTAGTGAGGTCTTTCCCCATCTCAAGATCATCAGGATGTCTTTCTGTATTAACTTTTAGAAACTTTAATGTTCTTTCACATTTCTACCCACCAGGAATTAATGTCTGTTATGGCACAGCTTTTTCTCTTTCCCTCACATGGATACCCAATTGTCCTAGCATTATTTTATTAAAAAGAACTATCCTTTCCCAATTTCTGTATGGTACCATTATTGTCATAAATAACACCTATATATACTTGGGTCTATTTCAGAGCTATTTTATTACATTCATCTATTCGATTACCCATGCTTTAATGTCACACTGTATCAGTTATGTAACTTTATAATAAATCTTGATGTGCAGGACAAAGTTATTCCACCTTGCTCTTACTCAAGAGTGTGTGTCTGCCCTTGGTTTCTGTACAGATTTTAAAACCAGTTGGTCAAGTTCCAAAATAATACTGGTGGTAATTTTAATTGAGATATTACAACAGAGGCTTCAAAACCATGAGCACAGTGTAATTTCTTCATTTGGCCAGGTCTTCTTTAATTTCTATCAAGAATATATAAGGCTTTTTTATTGTGACTTTACTCATTTTTGTTAGACTTATTCCTAGATATTTGGGAGTTCATTTTTGCTATTGTATATATTTTTTATTTCATTTGTTTCTTGTACATGAACACAAAACTGATTGCTCTGTATTAAACCTTGTAACCAGCAGCCTGTTTCATTATTCTCATAATTTTTCTGTAAGTATTTCTGGATTCCTTACGTAAACAAACCTATCACTCGCAAATAATGACTGTTACATATCCTTTTCCCTTCCCAACCATATGGCACTGGGCAATGCATCTGAAGTTAAAGTCAAAGTCAGCCTATCATCCTTCACTTGTTACAGATTTCAAAAATAAAGTTTTCAACAGTTCACTCTACAGCTCAAAGTAATCTGTACTTTTTGTAGGTATACTTCATGAGATTAAGTACTTCCCTCTATTCCTGAGTTTGCTAAAGGCTTTTATTTAAATCATGAGTGGATGCTTAAATTTACCACATTTCTTTACCATCTGTTGAGAAAATCATACTATTTTTCTTAATTTTGTTAGTACAGTTGATTATAATCAATTATCAAATGTTAAACAAGCTTACATTCCTAAAATAAACTCAAGGTGATCTTGATGCATTACCCTTTTCACAAATTGTTAGGTTCAGTTTGCTAGCACTTTGATGATTTTTTAAAAAATTTATATGCATAAATGGAATTGGCTTGTAATATTCCTTTCTCATTACATGCTTCTTGGGTTTTGGCATCAAGGTTATTCTGACTTCAAGATAGGCTGAGATGCATTCTCTCTTTTTCTACTCTCTGGATGGGCTTGTAGAAGACATGTTATTTCTTCCTTAAATTTGAATAGAAGAAATCCGTGGTGAAAGAACCTGGGCCTAGAGTTTTTTTCTGTGCAAGGTTTTTAATTATAGATTCAGTTCTTTAATTCAGGTTTTCTCGCCTTTCAAATGTCAATTTTTGGCAACCTGTATTTACCTAGAAATTGGTAATTTTACCAATTTTACCTAGAAATTTACCTAGAAACATTCATATTGTTTAAATTCTTAAATTTGTTGATGTAAAAGCTTAAGTCTAATTTTCTTCTCAGTATCTACAGAATCTGTAGTGATGTCCCCTCTTTCATTTCTGACTGGTTATCTATGTCTTCCTTGTTCTTTATAAGTCTTCCAGTCTTTTCAAAAAAATTTCCAGTCTTTTCAAAAAATTTACTTTTGCTTTTACTTTTACTGCCTGGGGTAGAAGGACTTACCCTTTACCCCCTTAAAGATGCCACTGCATTGTATGCCACTGCATTGTAAACTCGTAGCTCCTCTCAACCCTCAAATCTGGGCTAGCACTGTGACTTGCTTTTCCAATACAAGTAGTGGGAAGAATATTTGTGTTAAAAGCCTAAATTTAAATCTGTTTTATGTGCATTTACTCTGCTAGAGCTCTATTATTCCCATGCAAACAAGCTCAGACTAACCTACTGGAGAATAAAAGACAAGTGATCCAGTCACCATCAATGTCTCAGCAAAGAGCCAGACAACTCATAAAAGCAGAGGCTCCCTAGACAACCTACAGGTGACTGACTATAGATGCAGACCAGAAGAACTACTTTGCTGAATGCAATCTAAAGGACTAGCCTGCTAAAGAGATGTAAGAGCTAAATAAATGATGGTTGTTTTAACGTAAGTTGTTGGGATAGCTTATTATAATGCCACAAGAGCCATCTGATAGAATGATTCTCTTCCTTTTGTGGTTTCTCATCTTTAATAGAGTTCTATTCTTAGCTTTATTATTTCCTTCCTTCTACTTCTTTTGGGTTTAATCCGCTATGTTTTTTCAGCTTGCTGAAATGGACGCTTAGCTTACTGTACCTTCTTTTCTAATATATATATATATAATATATATATTATATATATTATGTACATATATATATGTGTGTGTGTATATATATATATACACACACACACACACACACACATACACACGTTCAAAGCTTTAAGTAGTCCTCTAAACTGGTTTTATCTGCAACCCGAAGTTTTGATATGCAGTATATCCCTTATCATTCAGATCAAATAATTTAATAGTTATTGAATATTTAAATGTTTTTCTCATTTCAAACACAGATTTCCTAATCATCTATTGATTTCTAAATTCTACATTATAATAAAAAAAACATAGTGTGCAGAATATCCATCCTGTATGGTTTGTTCAGACTTTTCAGCAGAGCATAGGGCCAATTTTTCTAAATATTCCATGGATGCTCAAAAAAAAAAAAAAAAAAAAAAAGCAAATTCTTCCATAACTTTTTTTCTATTTTTCCTTGTAGTTCTATCTACTTTGCCTTTATATGTTTAGAGGCTGTGTTATTTGATATATACAAATTTAAAATTCTTTTTTCTTTTAAAAATTTTATTTATTCATGAGACACACAGAGAGAGAGACAGACAACAGGCAAAGGGAGAAGCAGGCTCCATGCAGGGAGCCCAACGTGGGACTCGATCCCAGGTCTCCAGGATCAGGCCCTGGGATGAAGGCAGCGCTAAACTGCTGAGTCACCCAGGCTGCCCCAAATTTAAAATTCTTGTAGCCTTTTACATTATGAAATTGCTCTCCCTCCAGGAATACTTTTTGCCTATTGATATTCATATAGAGGTAAAGATTTTTTGTTTTGTTCTTCAAAGTGTCTTTCGTGATCCTATTACCCTTAATCTTTCATTATCCTTATATTTTAAACAGGACTTCTTTATTTTTTATTTTTTTTTTTGGGGGGGGAGAGGGAATCATGTTTATTGTTTTGAGGTCACAGGTCAAGTCACTCATCCCCAAAACAGGACTTCTTTAAACAGCAACAAAATGAGTCTGTTTCTTGACCAATCTTGTAATCTTTGAATTTTAACTGGAACACTGAGCCCATTTACAGTATGTGATTATATCTACAAGCTTTACTAAAGTGCTAATTGCCTGACCTCTTTTATGTTCCTTTTACTTTTTTCTTGTCTTCTTGTGGGAGGTGGGGGTGGGGTCAGGGACACAGATGGAAATGAGCATGTTTTCTCCCTTTCCTCTTTTTTTGTTAGCCTGAAAGTTACATGCTTGTCTATCCTAAACATGCATCACTGAATTATCAAGCAGAATGTTATTTTGTACTTTCACCTCTTTCCTATTAAATGCAAGGACCCCAGACTATTTAACACCATTTATTCCAAACCAATTTATATGACATTAGGTGTTTTTCAAAATTTTGTATCTATTTTTAACTCAACAGATTATCACTCTATACAAATAATGTACATTTATATTTACCCACACATTTACCATTTTCATTGCTCTTTATTCCTTTCTGTATCTTCAGTTTTCCAAAGAATGTCACTTTTATCCATCCTAAAAAACATCCTAAGTATTGCCTTTAGTGAACATCTGGTAATGTAATCTCTCAGTTTTTCCTTATCTGAAAATGTCTTACTTTTGATGAGTATGGAATTCTTGTTTGACAGTTATTTTCTTTCAACACCTTAAAGACCCTTTATTTTGTCTGTTTTCCTCTGTCATATTTCTGAAAAATGAGCTATGAGTCTTGACTGTAGGTTTGAAGGTAATCTTTTCCCTCTTGTTCGCTTTTACAACTTTTCAACATTAGTTTTCAGAAGTTTTACTATGATGTGCCCAGTGGCTATGATGTGGCTTTTGTTTTACAGTTCAGTTTCACAAACCTCTGATGGCTTTATTATTGCTTTGGTTTGAAAGTTCTCAGCCACACTCCTCTCAAACACTGCTTCTGTGCCATTCTCTCTTCTCCTAAAACTACAATTACATATAGTAGACTTTCTCACGATTTTCTCTCATTTTTCACAGTTTTTCTATCCCTCTGCTTTTCCATGCTATTTTCTTCTAAGCTACCTTCTAAGTTCACAAATTCTCTCTTCAAACGCTCCTGTAAATCTTCTGGTAAACGTGTTAATTCCAGTTAAAGAATTTTTTGTTTAATTTTTCTTTTACAGTTCCCATTTCTCTGCCATATTTCTCTAACTTGTCCTTTTTTCACCTTCTACATACTAAACATAGCTCTTAGAAAATTCTAATACCTAGAGTCCCTGTGGAGTTGTTCTTGTTCTGTTGTTTATTGTTTTCTTCAGATTTTTGTTACTGTCATCTTATCTTCTTGTGATTTGGGTTATTTTCTAGTGGGTGCCAGACACATACATAGCTTTCAGAAATTACATAAGGTCTAAAATGATGTTACCCTCTTCCAGAAAGGATATGCATCAGCTTTTCCCAGGGACCTACTACTACTAACAATCCAATATCGTGTGTTTAAACAATTTGATGCTGACATGCACTGTCTGTGAGAACCTGGGAAATTCTGGTTCACTTTTACTCCCAGAATTCACACCCATCAGCATCCCTCTCCCCCAAGCAAAGACTGGGGATGAGGAGTCCACATAGATAGGTTATATACTCCAACTTCTGTCCCACAAAGTTTGGTCTTCTCCAGATTCAGAAAACATACCAAATGAAAGGTTTCTAAAACCCAGACTTATATCCTTGATTATCTGCCCTCGATCTTCCTGGGACTCTGATGAGTTCAGCAAATACTTCTTCGTCTTGTGTCCTATTTCACTGGAATTGTTCTGAAATACTAACTACAAATTTACTAGCTGATCTGAATTACCCTGGTAGCTCTTAAAACAGAAGCCCACAGCATTTTTAAAGTTGTTGCTTGTCTTTTAATCTAAACAGATCCAGAAATAACATAACTTCAAATAGTATGGGGTAAAAATACATCAAAATGAGGGTCTGAGGAAGAGAAATAAGGTACATACCACAAAAAGTCTATCTATAGGCCTGGCCCTATGATGGCTCTTCCTACTTATCTGCCATTTCCTAACTCTACCTTTTTACATAGTCACAGATTCTATAAAACTTCACCTGTCCCTGCCCTCCACCCCTGAACAGAAACAAGACTCTCCACATCCCATCTCCCCTCATTTTGTTTAGTTTGGGTATTTTTTTAGTACAACAGAAAATAGGCTTTCATTTTCAAATTCAACTCACTAAAACATTTATTCAAGGTCTGTTATGTAGTAGAGTAAAAGAGATGTTAGAGATTTAATTAAAAAAAAAAAAAAAGAAGAGGTGGAGGAGGAGAAGGAGGAGGAAGAGAAACTCTCCCTGCTCTCATGAAATCTGTGAAGATGCTGTTACTCTATTTGTTACCTTGACTGTTTCTTAAAATAAGCAGCCTTGACATCTCTTTTCTCTCTCAGTAATAGCTGTGCTCTATATATCCTTTTCCAAGGAAACTCATGTACTGGACACACATATGGAAAAGAACGTCTAGAAAAATACATTATAAACAGAGATAATTTAGTGCTTCAAATAAGTGATATTTAGTTGGTTTTGATTTGTGTTCTTTGTCAAACTGCTTGGCATACACTTTGTGACATACACTTAAAAGATCATTTTTGACACATCGTATTCCTTCACTTATTAAACTTTTACTGCCAGAACCACAGTGTTAAAATTAAACAGACTTCTACCACAACTAAGTAATCCTCACAATTATTATCTAAATAAAAAATGTTTTAAAACCGGTCACAAGCAACGTAATAAATCTGCAAAACAAAATTTTCCTAACCTAAAAAAATGAAACAATCTCTACTGCCCAAGAATCAACAAACTGGAGCTCAAGTGTGTTGAAAGTGCATACCACTGGGATTCTAACACAATTGAAACTGTCAAGGTCATCCTTCTCAAAATGCTGTTAAGTAGAGAATAAAAGAAATTAATCATAGCAGCTGCTTTGTCTACTGCAACCAATTTCCAAGTTAATATCGTTTGCCTTGCATTAAAATTCATTCCATGTTGATTTATCATGCTAGTTCTGCAGCTTCATTCAATTAAAACAATGTCACAACACAGTCAAAGAAAATCATTTCAAACGGCCTGAGTTAACTGCAACTTTAAAGGCCAAAAAAAGGGAAAGAGAGAAGAGAAGAGAAGAGAAGAGAAGAGAAGAGAAGAGAAGAGAAGAGAAGAGAAGAGAAGAGGAGAAGAGAAGAGAAAAAGAAAAGAAAAAGAAAAAGAAAAAGAAAAAGAAAAAGAAAAAGAAAAGAAAAAGAAAAAGAAAAAGAAAAAGAAAAAGAAAAAGAAAAAAAGAAAAGAAAAGAAAAGAAAGACAAACGAACAATCATTAATCCCACTGTTAAAGTACAGACCTTCTCTGTGGCTCAACACTTATATTTCTACCAAGTGGCATGTTAATTTCTAAAGAAGAGGTTAACAACAATCATGTCTAACTAATGCTCTTAATTGCTGCTCATATTTTAAATAGAATTGATGTTTTTCACAAAGACAAAATACAAAGTAATATGGCAAATCTTTCCATTAACTTTTTAAGAAATCTATAATTAAAGATAAAACCTTCAGACATTCTATCAAAACAAATAGTAAAACATGGCTTTCCAAAAGTATTTCAGTGAAACACTTGTAAAAAAATGTTAAAAAGCAATTTCTGCTTAAAATTTTGTAAAAATAATTTTAAAAAGAACATGTGCTTCTTTGGATTGTTTTTTTGTACAACAGATTGATAATCTTTTTAAATACTGTTTCTGGTATTTCTGAAGTGATTTTATAGTCAGACACCTTATAATCTTATATTATTTCATATGTAACATAGTTGGCATGAAACACACACACAAATGCATATTTGTTGAAGTCCTTCTTTTAGCAAATAACAAAAGATATACTAACTCTAACATAGTCAAAACTAGTGAGCCTATATTGTGCAAGTACATTAAGATGAAAGTAGTCATGGTTATTTAGCAGTACAACTGGTTTTATTTTAAAATACCAGAAGAGGGGCATCTGGGTGGCTCAGTCAGTTAAACATCCAACTCTTGATTTCAGCTCTAATCACCATCTCAGGGTTGTAAGACTGAGCCACATGTTGGACTCCGAGGTGGGCATGGAGCATGTTTGGGATTCTTTCCCTCTACCACGCCCCCAACAATGCACACTCCCCCTGCTTAAAAAATATATAATTAAAATAGAATAGAATAAAATAAAATACCAGAATAATGATTTGTTTGATTTATTGTTTTACTGATCAGCTCTAGGGTTATGACAGTTAAGGAGAAAATATTAATACAGATTAAATATAGAAGTTTGCTGTGTCTACATTCACTGTGAATAGCACAATGTTCTTCCATATTCAAAAACCATTATCCAATACAGCAAAGAAGTTGCTCTTGTCATTTACGAACAAATGAAGTTTCAACACGTTTTTGATTTTCATGTTCATCTACGACTCATTAATGCAAATACAGAAACCAACCAATATTCATGTCAGAACTGTATACTCGTTCATCAATTCGAATCATGGGTTTGCCCAGAGATAACAGAAGTTCAGCAAAAATCATGAAAGCATTCTGTAAAACACATATCCACACACCCCCAAAACAAAAAACAGACTGAATATATCAAAATGTCTTGTGTTTTGGGGGGAGATAATGTCTTATCCCTTTTCTGTCTCCATATTAATTCTAGATAAGCAGCCAATAAGTCTCCTTATGCTACATAACTATTACCTGAACCATTTTGTAAAAACTTCCATATATAAGGCCTTTATAAACATCTGCTAGTAGCACAATGCTATTCAAGAAAAGGCATTTACACCAGCAAATTTAAGTGTGTGTGTGAAACCACCAAACATGAAATTTGTAGCATATAAATCTGTATAATCTAAATTATAGGAAATCTCCATCCTTTGAGTATAGATAAATTGGGAAAGAAGCTGAAACCACTCAAAACAAAAACGGGAATAAGATGATTTTTTTCTAGAAGCTAAATAACAAGTGCTTCAGAAAACAAACATTACTTAACCAATTAAAATAAAAATATGAAGGCAATGAAAGTCAACAAGAGTTTTATGACACAAGTAGATGACACAAGCATTTATGATACAACTTCTAACAGTGTAAAGTTCCAACTCTTATACACAAGGCCCCTTAAAAGGTCTCTAACTACTTTTGAAACTTTTGTTTTTGCTGTTATCCTTATGTTTAGACACATAATTCATCGTTCTATTAAAAAAAATGTACTTTTTTCTTTAATGGCAGGTACTTTCAAGTTTTCTTTCCTTTAACACCTTTCCTTCTTCTTCTTTCCCTCAAAATACGTCAAATCCTCCTCAACACACAATACTGAACTCAAGTGTTCCTCCTCCTGTGATTTTCTGTATTCTCTGATTCCCAGAGACATTTGTTTTCCCCTCCAAAGTGAGGATTTCAGAGCACTATGTACCCATCTGCTTCATAGCTCTTATCACATGATACGCCATAATGCAGATGTCTCTTGCAGATCATTCCATAAGCCAGAAACCAGTATCTCATCCTCTTTATTATTTTTTTTTATCCACAGTGCCTCACACAATATAAAGCACATTGAAGAAGCTAGTATTTATTCAGACTGTTGGATGATACAATTTAAAAGCATTCACAGAAATCGTGATTTTTTTTCATTCTCATGGTAAAAAACTAAATCACTCAGTCATATGCAGCAAAGAACTCTCAAACATTTCAGAAATTTCTCAAATGATAAGCCTGATAACACTGATCTCAGGGTAAATTCCAAATGACAAAATCAATGATGCCATAGAAAGAAAATGTTATTTCCACTTTCCATTTCAATACGGAAGTATCATGAGTGCAATGACTATGTCATTCAACATTTCTTAAGTGTTGAGTACACTGAAGTAATTAGTTTTACTATGAGTGCTCCAATATGAATGAGCTTCTATGCTTAGAACTTTGCATGCATTAAGTCACTTAATCCTCATAACCTTGCTGAAAAGACAGTTATCATTATCATTAATCTTTAATACAGAAGAAGTTACAAAAGTAGCCCCAATCCTAGAATACCTCGACTGAAGACAGAGTTTGGACACTTAGTCATAAGTATAGTATAATGCCTCTCTTCTGAAGACTTTAATCTATAAATCCTAAACACACCAGAAACTCACCTTTAGTTTCTGATTCCTGTTTAATCATTCAAAATGTTTGGTAAAAAGTTTAAAAAAAAAACTCTCTTCAGATTCAAGTTTACTTTCAGAGTCCAATTGAGTTTTTATAATTTCTTCTCCACTTAGATCTCAAAACTTATCATTACTATATTACTATTACATAACCACACCTTGCTATTTTCATGTGTCTTTTACTGATTGGGATCATTCCTTAACAATCATCATATACATCCTCTTTACCATAAATGATACTTTTATATGAGTGAAAACCTTTATGTGATTATCACTTCATCCACATATCTCCATGAAAAATGTGTAACTTCAAAAAAGAGAAAGAGAAGAATATGATTATTTGAGTCAAAACTGAGCTTACAAGTGTCACTTCAAACTCTGAAAATAAATCTAGGAGATTAAATGTCTCGTTCTGACCTCAGATTTCAGATTACAGATACTATCTAAGGCTCTTTAAAATTGATTTAAATTTTGCTGCATAAACATTATCAACCTCATATACTATTTCGAAATTACTAATTCAGCTCTTATTAAAGTGAGCTGCTTTTTCTGGCACAAATTTTAGTCACACGTGGTAACTGTCTTTTACACTTCAATGTTCCTACACTGTTAAGAGCAGTGAAGCTTACAAACACTTTTGATCATTTCTTCGGTTAGTACAGTGTGTTTTTCATCTGTTACTCCTGATTCCTCTACAATATTAAATTACAAATCTTGCCCTGTAGTCTCTACTTTAAATGAATAGCACCACTAAGCAAAAGTCCTCTCTCATTGTTAGCCTCCACATATAAGAAACTAAGATATCTTAAAGTTTTCATTATTTAATCTGTCCCCTAGTCTTTACTTCAATTTCACTGCCTTAGTTCTCTTAGTCCTTGATACTCTATTACAGGATTACGCCTCTAACAGTATTTATTGTGAGGGCAGGGATTACATTTTTTCATATTCTTGTGTCTGGTGCCTAGAACAGGCCACACACATTTCTGAAATAAAAGATTGATGCCAAAATTTTACTGGTTTATACTCAGATCTCCTCATCTTCATGTTTCTAATTACTTTTCAAATTTTGGTTTTCTTTCGTCTTAATCTGTTAAAATTGCAAATTTAAACTGCTTTCATACAACTTATTAAAAAAAAAAAAAAAGGTAAAAGCTAATCAAAACAACCACTGCTCTCTAACCCCAAAGAAAACAATACAGATACATTTCTTTAAAGCTTAATTAATTCCTTACAAAATAAGAAAGAAAAAATTATCATACCAATAATGAAAAATGGAGATGGCTAAGTTCATGCTAGATAGGTTGCTTACCCGATGATATTGTTTTTGGACTTGGGAAAAACAGTTTTCTATAGCAGGTCAAAACCAGATTTCAGGATGTACCTAATTTATTTACTATTTGTTTTAAAGGGTTGAATTTACTAAGACACGTAATGCTTTCCTTATGAAATAATTAAGTGAATTTAGTTCCAAGGCTAGTTTTTGAAATGTGTGATTGCAATGTTTTTCAAGTTAAGGCAGGTTCCATCAAAAACTAAAGTAGTTCTCCACTCAAATTCAAACCAAAAGTAAGTATAATTGATGAATTCATTTACTCATAAAATAAATTTAGGTCATCTACTGTAAACAAGAAACTAAGATAGGTAGGTGGTCAAGCTCAAGTGGTATAACCTTCAACTACCCCACAACTCATTCTGTTTGCCAGTTTGGGAGGGAAGACTGCTTTACTCACTTCCAGGTCATAATGCTATCTCAAGATGGGCCAACACAGATCAACATCTCAAACTTTCATTTAATATCTAACAGAAATACCTTGATATTTCTGAAATATGAATAGCCCTGAGAATTAGGTTTCTCTCTAATTTTTGTATTACATTCCTTTGGTTATCTCAGAGACTATCTTAAGAGATATAGAGGTTAAATATCAGTGATTAGGTATCCAACTCATTGATAAGCCTCTTACAACAATAATTTTAACAGATCAGATCTTAACAAACTCTTTGGATTAAAAAAAAAAAATCTTGTATGCAAAACTTTCTATCTCAGGTGGGCCTGGAAAACATTTGCTTACAAGTAATATTCCCCTAAAACTAAAGACCATTTTCTAATCTGTTCTTCTGAATACTAGTTTTTAAATGTTAAAATATTACTTAAAGCTTTAGCATTTTAAGACACTGAGAAGGCTTATAATTTTTAAAATTGTTAAACTTTGAGAAAAACCACAGCTAAACAAAATTTATTATTTTCAGAATGTCTTGAATTCCTTTTTGGTATAAGTTCTATTGACATCCTAAGAAATTTAGTATAGCTCAGACCATAAAAACCCTATTAAATATGTGATACAAAGCAGGCCTTCATATGCCCTTACAGAGTGAAATAAAAAGTAAACTTCCAAACTAAAACCACAAAGATAAAAGTCATGAAACTGACCTCACTAAATTATCAGTTTAAAGTTCAAAGTCAGGGATCCCTGGGTTGCTCAGCAGTTTAGTGCCTGCCTTTGACCGAGGGCGTGATCCTGGAGACCCGGGATCAAGTCCCACATCAGGCTCCCTGCATGGAGCCTGCTTCTCCCTCCCTCTCTCTCTCTCTCTCTCTCTCCCTCTCCCTCTCATGAATAAATAGAATCTTTTAAAAAAATTAATTAAAAAATAAAGTTCAAAGTCAACCATAACAGTTTCTCTACCTAAAACTTAAAAGATATGCTCAATATTATCAAATGCTACTGTTAAAAACTCCCAACAGATTAACATATAATCTGAAACACTCTACAATTTAACAAAAAATATACCAACAGTCCTTAAAAAAAATCAATAATCTGGGATCCCCGGGTGGCGCAGCGGTTTGGCGCCTGCCTTCGGCCCAGGGCGCGATCCTGGAGACCCGGGATCGAACCCCACGTCGGGCTCCCGGTGGATGGAGCCTGCTTCTCCCTCTGCGTGTGTCTCTGCCTCTCTCTATCATAAATAAAATTTAAAAAAAAATTAAAAAAAATCAATAATCTATCTTTAGTAGTTTTATGTGTAAACAATTAGATATGTAGATCTTACTTTTAATGTATTGTATTTTCACTTATAATTAAGATCATATGTAGGCAAAAATTAAGCCTTAACCTAGATAATGAAAAGGAGATTTTGTAAATTAAATTCTGATTTCATGTCTGTCCATTTGTTTCTATGAACAAAGGCAAAAGTAGTTTATATATATGAGGACTCTTGAAGACTTTTGATTAATTCTTTCAACACAATAAGGAAGCCACAAAAGTCAAAGGAGCAAAGGCCTAATAAAAGTAACTGCACTGACCCCTTTTTTCCTCATAACCCATCCCAAACAAATGCTAGCTCAACAGCCAATTTGCAGGAGACAACCTTGAGAAATAAGTTAAAAAAAAAAAATCAACAATTTTATACTATATACTCAATTAGAAGCTATGACTAGCCAAATTCAGGAAAAATAGATTGAAAGGGAACTTAAAACTCTTATTCTACCATTAACATAGATTATTATTATTATGAGACTGCAGGAAGTGACGAGTAATTATTATAAATCTGTTTTATTAAAGTGGCCAGGCTGGGATCCTTTTTGGCAAAAATATTTGAAAATGCCTTTCTCCATCTTACAAATCTTTGACAACTGTCTTCATGATAGCTTACACCCAAGACATTACCTTTCAAGGCTACAATCATTCAAAATTAAAATTCATTTTAAAAACATCAAAAAATCAGAGTTATCTTCATATTAAGTATCTGGAGAAAGTCTCACTGCAATTTTATATCACAACCCAAGTAAAGAGTTAAACAATCTAATCTAATCTGTTCATGTTTGTACTACACTACTAATACCCGTAACAGCTAGACCTTGACAGTATTTGGAACTTATCTACCACTCAGGCAGATCCTATAAAAGAATTTCTGACAACTCAAAACTGAATAACTAGGCATATTTAGTGACAGAATTATTACTGACTCATTGAAACTTAACTCCTATTTACATCAGAGTTAACTTTATTCACATAGTGCTTTATAAGATCTCCATGAATTCAAACAAGTCCTTACTAACTCAACCAACCAAATTACCAGTTTGATGGCCTATGTGTAACTTTAATCTTCTTCATGCCTGTCACTTTATGCATGTATGATAAACTTACATAGTCTTAAATGATTTGATGTAATCTACTTTATCTTTCATTAAAGACTATGACCCCTTCAAAAGGAATTTGTTTTCATGTTCACGACCACAAGAGCCAGACTGAGTGCACTCTAAGATGCCATATGTTTGTTATCTTTATTCTTCCAAACAATTTTATGAGGTGGGTCTTAGAATTTCACCAGCAAGGAAACATACTCTAAAAATTTAACAATCTGCTTAAAGCCAATGTGATAGTCTGGATTATTTTTCAGCAAGTATTTATTCCAGTCTCCTTACTGTGGACTGAGTGACATATTGCACTTTCTTAATTTCATTGCTTCTGACATTTGGTGTAGGACAATCAGCTGTTGTGGAGGGGCTGCCCTGTTCATTTTAACCTGTTTAGCAACATCCCTGGCATTCACCTAGTAGATGCCACTAGTACCCCTACCCCTTGTAGCTTTGCCAACCCAGTATCTCTCCAGATACTACCAAATGTCTGAGAGGGGCAAAATCATCCACAATTGACAATCACTGGGCCAACAGAATGTTAGCAGATGAGAAGAGAGGCCTTACGTGTGCTTAAGCAATTTGGTTTCGCTCTGGTATTCCAGTGACCTACCATGAGAAGAGCATGTTCCTAGTTGCTGCTGCTGCCCCTTTGGACTGAGCCTTGCAAGAACACAAAGATCTAAACCCACCTGCAGCTGGCCTAGTCCTAGTTGCTGCTGCTGCCCCTTTGGACTGAGCCTTGCAAGAACACAAAGATCTAAACCCACCTGCAGCTGGCCTAGGTCAAGTGAAGCTAAGCCCCATCAGCAGAATCTCAGCCACAATACAGTGAAGGCTAAAGAGCACAAAAACCAATGTTTGTTACTTTAAGCCAGTACGTTTTAGAGTAACTTATTATGGAGTATTAAGACAGTTGTTGACAAAAACACCAATATGGGAGTAAAGCCAAGATTCAAAACTAAGGCCTGTCTGACTCAAAAACCCACTATTATTCCAGTATGTCCAAGAGTTTTCTCAACGGATTTAATATCTCAACCTCTAGGACGTGCTTGGACACTGCAGAGATGCAATAAAGTCTGCTTTATTAATAAATATAAATACTAAATATCAATTTTGAAGAAGTTTTCAGTTCATTTTCAATTCCCTTCCCATTCAAACATCATTAAGCCACTGATTAAAAAAATACTGTGAAGGACATTATACCACACTACTTCATTTCTCAAATACTAAAACTTTCTTCTCTTGTAAGTCCCAGAGCTAGACACAACCAAGTCCAAAACAGTATCTCCAAATTAATACTTCTATAAAATAAGTTATGTGCAAATGCAAAGAACAAATTAAAAGTTTAGCAGTATTTGAAAAAGTAAATGAATAAAAAAATAAATTTCCTCTTTAAAAAAAAAAAAGAAAAAGTGAAGCTTTCACACAGATATGTACAACAAATATTTATACCATATACAATGGTAAATGTCATGGTAAATACTACATACTATTCTAGGCAGTGAGAATACAAAGAGACACAAAATCCCCATCCTCATGGACCCTGCATTCTAGTTAACACTTATACAGTGTTATGGCATTTTTCAAGTGCTTTACGTGTATTAACTTACTTTTAACTCCTCATATACTTGTGAGAGACTATCTCCTTAGAAATGTAAGAAAATGGAGAACCATAAATGACCAGTAATTTGCCCAAAGTCACAAAATAAGTTGGTAGAGCCAGGCAGAGGTCTGGGTTGAGTCCACACTTTTGACTACTATGTCACATGCCCCTTCAAAGCTCTAATAATGAAAGCAGGGGCACCTGGGTGCCACAGTCAGTTGAGCTCTTGGTTTCAGCTAAGGTAGTAATCTCAGAGTGGTGAGATCCAGCCCTGCATCAGACTCCATGCTCAGTGCAAGCTGCTTCAGATCTTCTCTCCCTCTCCCCACCACTCATGCACACATATGTCTCTAAAATAAATATTAAATAATAAAAGCAGTTTTGAGTTAAATAGAATGAATTCACTTACAAAATCAAACCTACATGCAAATGGGGAAGGTGGAAGCATATGAAATGATTTCTAAGATACAGTAAGTGAAGAAAAGCAAGAATGCTCCTCCATTTGTTTCACTGTGCCCATTAACTAATTAATAATTCTGAAATAAATCTTTTCCCATACTGCCAAAATCTGACAGACCCCTATGTTTTACTTTAATAGTATTTCATTTTTTCAAAAGGTGATGACATAAATATCCTAATATAGACCACAAAACAGTTACTACTCATTTGGTATATATTAATAACCACAAAGAAAAAATCTTAAATTCTCACAACACACTTAACTTCTTTTTTTTTCTTTTTTGAGAGAGAGAGAGAGTGCGCACATACACATGTACACACACTGGGGGAGTAGGGGCAGAGGGAGACAGAGAGAGATACATCTTAAGCAGACAAGGACAGAGGCAGGGCTCAATCTCAGGACTCTGAGATCATGACTTGAGCCAAAATTAAGAGTCGGACATTTAACCAACTAACCCCACCCAGACACCCTAATTAACTTAATTCTTCTAACAGAATTCTTGTATAAAATATAACTTAAATTCCTGTAACAGAGTTAAAATTAAGGTATTAAAAAAAATTATCTGGAGAACCAGAATGGTTTTAAAACCCTATCACTCCTCTTATGAATTATAACTAAATTTCTCATTTAAAAAGCTTTGTTAAAATCGATATTGTTGGGTACCAAAAGTCACCCGCAACTCATCCACCAACCTGCCTATCTGGTATGCCCACACACTGACATTTGACTTCAAACTCAACACCTCTACATCAGAACTGCGGAATCCCCACCTTCCCAATGGGCTCCTGCCTTAGTCTTTTCTAGCTCAGCAACTAGTGATTCTGTTATTCAATGGATTAAAAACTTTGAGATATTCCTGGCCTTACCTCACACTCCATAACCAATATATCAGCAAATGCTACTGGCTCTAAATTAACAGTCTATGAAGGATCCAAGAATTTCTATGTCCTCTTTTTCAAGTTCCTCTTCTGCCCCCTAAGCTGGTGTCCCTGTTGTCACCATTGCTCACAGCAGCCAGAATGAATCTATTAAAAAACAACTGAGCCCATGTCACTCCTTGGCTCAAAATATCTGAATGGCTTCCCATTTCACTCAGAACAGTATCTGATATCCCTACTGGGGCCCACAACCCCTACATGATCTTGTATCTTCCCACACCTCCCAAGATACTCATGCCTCAGTCATCGCACATGCTGTTCACTCTGCCTGGAATGTTCTCCCTTCACATAATTTTCATGCCTTCCTCCTCATCACTTCAGTCATGTCTCTGCATTCCTTCTCTCTTAAGAGATACTATTACCAAAAATACACAGTCATCATTTACATGCTTAGCCTACCTTAGTTTTTTCCATAACACTGACTGCACCTAAAATAAATATTCATTTGTTTATTGCCAGTTTCTGCTACCACAATGTCTGCTCCCCAAAAGCAGAGGCACTGTTTAATTCAACACTATACCTGGCTCCTGGAACAATGCTTGGCAAAAGAACCACCTGTTAGCCCTGCTTATTCTGATGATAAGAGCAGTGCTCCTCAAAATTTAACATGCATCAGAATCACCTATACGCAAATGGGTTGGAAGGCAGATTGCTAGGTCTTGCCCCTAGAGCTTCTAATTCAACTGGTCTAGAGTAGGGCTTGAAACTAACTGACAAGTTAGTTCCCAGAGGGCATGGGTCTGAGACCACATTTTGAGATCCAGTGACCTAGACAATGGTACACCGCCAAACACCTGTCAGCAACAGGAGCTGACCATAGTAACGAAGCCCAACAGGTGGGAAAAAGACAGGAATACAGTGAAAATTTACCTCCTTCTGGACCCGCACTACAAAATCTATCCCTTCTGACTTAGAGGATTATATCAAACACGTCTTTGATTTAAAAAAAAAAAAAGTGTTATTTATTTGAGTGAGGGGGAGAGAGAAAGCAAGCACACACGACTGGGGGGAAGAGTAGAGGAAGAAGCAGGCTCCCCACGGGGCAAGGAACCCAACAAGGGGCTCAATCCCAGGACACTGGGATCAAAACCTGAGTCAAAGGCAGCTGCTTAACCAACTGAGCCACCCAGGTACCCCTCAAACATGTCTTTTAAATAATGCAATACAAATATCACCTTCCCTGAACAGGATTTTTTCCAACAGGGACCAGGCAGATCAAGGTTATATTCTCTAACAAGATCTGATGATCTTACATAATTCTGTGTTAATGGCTAGTGCTGAAACTTTATCCTTTAAAGAAGCAGATGACAAGGTTGATATCATTTAGGAGATAATGAAACACCAAACAGCAGTAGACACCAACTGGGACAACTGCCCAAATCATAATTTCTCATCTCTAGGAAATCATTCCAATCCTCAAGGGTGAGACCAAAGTAATCTCGTCTAGGTTATGTTAGTTAACCCCCCATCTTTCGTCATGGTAGATTGGTCCAAAACACATGTGTTCTCCTAAGAATCTGAAGTTTGAAGATAGTCTGGGAGGCGCTGAAGCCAAATTATGTTAAAAGTAAAGGTCTCAAAGAGAAAGTCCAAATTCCTAGTGCTGAGGTTCTCAGAGCTGCTCTGGGCCCTCTCTTACATGAGGTTTTGTTCTCCAGCCATTTCTTTAACCCTTTTATACCACATTATCTTCCAATAAACTCTTTGCCTACATTATCCAGAATTGTTTATATGTGTGCAACCAAAAGTACTTTCAAGGTAAATGTACTAGCCTTAAAGAAAATGGTATTAGAAATGCAACTTGTGAAATGTCAACGTGTTTTTCCATTAATCCAACTTAAGGTATTTATTTTCCATCTTTAGATAAGTATACTGTCCACCGAATCAATGAACCTTAGAATATAAATATACATTTGACCTTACAATATCAACTCCTTCTTGCAGAATAGTTTTGATTTCAGAATAATTCTCTGACCTAGCAAAATACCACCCATTTGACTTTATTTATTCAAAAGGTCCTGGAGCCAATTATGTGCAAATTATGCATACTGGGAGTACATGGTAAACAACAATAACAAAAGGTTCTTAAGTACCTTGTATTCTGATGCAAAGAAATAAAAAATAATAATTTTAAAAATACCAAATAGCAAGTGCTCCTCAGAAAAAAAAAGAGACTTAGTGTGAAACAATGAATAACCAGATTGTTTTAGATAAAATAGTGAGGGGAGGCTTCTGAGTGACATCTGAGCTAAAATCTTAATCACAAAAAGAAGCCAGCCAGTATATAGCTAACATAAATGTACTTAGGCTGGGAATAGACCTGACTTGTTCTAATAGTCAATGTGACTACAGTGCTACAGCATATTGAGGAAGAGGGAAAATCACTTAAGATGAGGTCAGAGAGATATAGAAAGAACTATATGACATAGGGCTTTGTAACAAACACAAAGAGTTTGGAGCTAATTATAAATTAAGCGGTATAGGACAGGAGGCTACTTGAAACACGATGTTTATGAAGAATAGGCAAGAAACAAGAATGAAAAAGACAAAAGAAAAAATCATGAACAGTGGTTATCATATAAAGTGTGGAACTGAAAGGAAGCTCAGCTGTCACATAGTTCAACTTCTCATTTTACTGAAAGGATGACATGGCCCAGGTTGTGCCTTTTCTGAGGTCAGATTAAAGATGAGTAGAGAATTGTATTTGGTGCCCTCTGCAACATTCAGGCCAAAGCTCTTTCTATAATTCTGGCCTCGATTTGAAATCTAAAACCAAGTCTTTAACACATGCATTTCCAAAAGTGACATCGCAGCAACTAAATGAAAACATAACTAAGAAAAATTTTTTTAAATTGTCCACACCAAATTAATCACACCTTTAGTCCCTCACATGCCATTCTTTTCAAAGCTGCTGACAGTGCTTAAGTATTTATCACCAGATACATCCCTTCCCAAAGTAGGTGAAGCAGAAAAAAAAAAAAATTGAATAAAACAACAAAATATACTTACATCTGGATATTCTTTTACAGGCACATAAAGTTTCTCTTGTAACTGAACAATAGGTCCCACAGCATCAGGCAATTCTGCACTCCTTTTCTCTGTACTGCCATTTAATGTGTCATTGTACATGTCTTTCCGTACTCTGCTAATTTCTGTTAAAAGTAAAAATTTTAAATGTGTTAGACAAAAAAATATTCCGCCTAGTCAAGGAAAAAAAATAAAAAGGTAGGGGAGGGTTTCATTGATAAAGTGTTAAAACTCAAAGAGTAAAGAACTGTTAACCTATTCTATTATTCCCTGGATTAAGTCTATGTTTAACAGGACTATAGCCTTAATTAATTTCTACCAGAAATCAAATTTACATCAACCAAATAATGTTTTTTAAAAGATTTTTTTTTTTATTTGAGAGAATAAACACATGTAAACTGGGGGAAAGGGGGCAGGCAGAGGGAGAAGAGTCCCAGACAGCCTCTGCCCTGAGCACAGAGCCCAATGGAGTCTGATCTCACAACCCTGAGATTGACCTGAGCTGACCAAAAGTCAGACATTTCTGACTGTCATCTAGGGGCCCCTATATTTTAATTTTACTGCAGAGCCGAAGCTCTTACCCTCTATGATATATATACCTGTCATTTCCACCTAAATTCTCCATGTTTAAATGAGGCCAGTCATTCCAATAAGAGCCTTAGTCAAATAAGAAGGCCTATCAGACAAAACTAATAACAAAGGCTCTTTTAAACTTCAGAACTAATCTGAATAAGATTTAAGCTGGTTTACTTCCTTGGCTATATTAGATATCTTTGGAATATCTGAACAGATGTCCAATAGATACACAGATTTTTAAGTTCAGCAGAAGTCTGAATCTGATATACAAATATGTTAGTCAAAGCTATAGGAACAGAAGAGACGTCTTAGGACAGAAGGAAAGACTGAATGGATCCTAGAAAAAGCAACATTTAAGGAATAAAGCAAAGAAGATCCAAATCAAGAAGAAATGAAGGTGGATAACAAAAGCAGGGAAGAGAGAAGTGTCAAAGAAGCTTAAGAATGACAGACCCAAGAGCAGGGTAATCAACAATGTCAAATACCACAGAAGTATGGTAAAGTAAAGAGCAAAAGAGAGGTACCTTGGAGTTGACCCCTAAGCCTCTGGGGATCAGAGAAGTTTCGAGGAAAAGATGGTTAACAGAGACCAAACTACATCAGGTCAATGAATGAAATATAAGAAAAGCAGAATTACCTAAAGTCAACGACCTTTTAAAAAATTATTAGGACAGTTCCCAGGTATAAATATACTTTTAAGAAAAAATACAAGAGAGAAATCCAGTGAATCAAGACTTGCACAAAAAAATTGATTAATTTTCAAGAAATCTTTATTAAGCTTCCACAATGTGTTATGGGACAGACCTCTGCCCATTAGAACATACTATACTGTCTAATAAGGATTGTCGCTAACTAAATTAGCTGAATGACTCTGCAACTGTCTCTCCATGCTACACATTACATCCTCCTTGGAAGAGGCTTGTATCCATTAATATTTAAAAGTAAAATGCCTTTTATTTTTAAAATTTGTTTTGTATGCCTTCCAAACATAGAATTTCAATCTACTGCTATTAAGGAACTATGAAATATGAATGCACACTTTAATTTTCTTAACTATTTATATAATCACTTTACTAAATAAAACTCAACACAGCAAAAAGTCATGATCAAACGTGTTCTTACCCAGATAGTCTTAAATCAGTGAAAATACTGTATTACAATACATTTTCTGCTTCAATGATGGCAATATTCATTTTATAACAAATCTTATCTCTTAAATAACAATTTGCTTGTCAAAGCTTACCAAACGTGCACCTCTGAATAGCAAGTGCAACTTTTAAGAAATCAAAAGAAGGTACCTTGGATTTAACTACATCATAAAGGCAAGACTTTATTCCTTAAGTTCTTTTTAGTATTTCTAGTTTCATAATGAAATCTTGCCTAAAAATGTCCAGTATCAAACTAGTGTTTATTTTAAATTAGCATGTGACAGCAATTCTCCAATCACGTTTTCAACCATTAAGTAATAAGCTAAACATAAAAAACTGTTTACATAATTACAGCAAGTAATTAATCAAAGGACATTAGGGAAATTTAATTAAAATCATGCATATATCCTTTAGTCCAGGTATCTATATAAAAGCACTTTCAATATTAATTTAGTACATTTAAATTTCCTCTTCAGAAACTGCCTAATTCTTGTTATGGCATTAAGAACGCTGATATAAAAATCCTAACAACGTAAGGGAAAACTATAGATAAAATGTGTGTATAAATGTTAACACAAACATCCTAAATAGGCACCAGCATATCAAATAATGCACCAAGGCAGTGGAATTTATACCATGAATGCAAGAAGAGTTCAATATTTTAAAATCTATAACCACAGTAATACAAAAGACTAAAAAGGAAAACAACATGTATCCAGGTAAACAAATGTATCAAACTTAGAAAAACCAAGAGAATCAAGTAAAAGGAAATCCAGATTAGATGACTAAATTAAAAAATACATAAATATTACAATAAATGACCTTCACATCTAAATGGTTAGATGTTAAATAGAAGATATATTTACCATTTAAACTACATTTCTCTAAATATTTGTGTGATTCTCTAATTAATAGCTGGAAGTTCTGTGAGATTCTGCTATCCACTATGTCCCCAGCTCCTAGGACAGTGCCTTGAACACAGTGGGCCCTCTGTTAATACTCAGTGGATTGGGCAGGTGGGTGGTCAATGAGAGCATTTAAGTTAAACAAGTCATGATTTCAAGATTTCAAAGAAGTTAGTTTCATATATGCATATAAACAAAGAGACACCCTAAAGTAGAACAGTAAGAGGCATAGCTTAGAGATGGTAGTAGCACAAAGCAGGACTCTGCCAAAGGTTGTTAAGGTCAAGAGACAAGTCAAAAGGAAAAAAACTCTGACTTTTATTTTCTAATGACAGAATGTATGTGAGGCAAAGGTATAAACAATGTAATTATAAATTCTACTTTTCTTAAGATAAAAAGTCTTTCTACCATGTTTCTTTCAATTTCAGATGTATTACTCAGTGTAATAATAGGACACAAATCATAAGCAACACAATATTGATATGAATGAAAAGATGACTAAATCCCAGTTCTCAAGGATCTTACAATCTTATCCACCGTGGGAGTCTAAGCAGCTGAGTACTACCTTTATCAACAGCACCTTTCTAAAAGCCAGGAAATCACCAGCATTTCTTGGCATGTTATTTACAACACTCAAGTTAAAGCAAGTTCTGGGACACCTGGCTGGATCAGCTGGTAGAGCGTGCGGCTCTTGATCTCAGGGTTTTAAATTCAAACCCTTGTTGGGTATACAGATTACTTAAAAAATAAATCTTAAAAAAAAAAAAAAAAAGTTCTGATTCCAGTTCTAACAGTAACTGTTTATGTGATTTTAGATAAGTCTCTTACTTAACCTCTCAGCACCTGTACCTTACATAATTAGAGGTTGCTTATTGAATGACTTAACTAAAAATCCATTGTTTTCCAACCTTAGTAAGCAAGGACCCCATTTATTATTTTCTCCCCTAACCCCACATTTTAAAAAGTCTTGTTGCCAAAGCTTTTAGTACATCTGTCCTGGCAATCAGGTTTTTGTTAATGTTGTCCATTAAGTTGTTCTAATAAACGTGGACAAAATATTACAGAAACATGTCATGTGTATGGGTAGTGCTAATTCCTTTGTAAGTGCTAGGTTTACAGGTGTTTGTTTATGAAACACAGAAGGGCTTCATAATTAATACATTTTATACAGCTGACCCCTAAACAACACAGTTGGTATTACACAGGTCCACTTATAATAACCCAGCTAGTTTTTTCGATAAACACAGTAAGTACAGTCAAAATATTTTTCTCTTCCTTAAAATTTTATTAACATTTTTTTCTCTGGATAACTTTTATTGTAAGAATACAAAATGTAACACATATGGCATACAAAATATGTGTTAATGGACTGGTTTTTATTATTGGTAAGGCTTGGGGAATCAAGTTATACATGGACTTCCGACCCTGATGGGAATCAGTGCCCCAACTTCCTGTGTCATTCAAGAGGCAACTGTATAAACTTTTGTTGTATCAAACATTGCATGATAATGCTCAAATATCTCATTTCCACACTACCTTCATTAATCTACAACAGTGGTTCAGGACTAAAAGTTCAGAACCACGTCTTTAATCACCTAGTATGAAAACTCCCATTACAATAACACAAAAAATCCCCAGTATCAGAACAACTTGTTTTAGACATATCTGAAGCTATTCAAGTTTACAAATTTTACTGAATCAAAACCAGTCCTAAAAATTTCTCCCAATTGCCCCCCATTCAACATTCCAAAGCTTGTAACATAGATGCAATGCCTTGTTCCTAGACAGCCTTAAAAATACAATTCCGTAAGTATCCTCTTCTCTATTTAATAACATGGTTTTTATACCCTCTCACTCATTTAGACCCACTCCATTTATCTATGCCCTTTAAAATGGAAAATCCTGTATCACGCACTTCCTTCCCTGACAACTGATGAGAATGTAGACAGGCTGCTTACCTCCAGTCCCAAACACCCCAAGGCCACAGAGTGTCTGAGAACACCTTTTCTTCTTCAACAAGCACATCACCCGGCTCAGGCTCAAATGTTGATGGTGCTAAACCAAGCTTCCACCATTTCATACTTCCACAACTATTTGTTTAGACACCAATACAGTAGGCGATTTCAAGTTTTCCCTGGTTGTTTTCTACTAGACAAATCCCTTCAGACTGTTAATCTATTAGTTGACATCTTTAGGGATGACTATTCTGAGTCAAGGATCTAACTAACTAAAATTTCATAGCACACACATTTCTGCAGCTTGCATACTTGACCAATGACCTGACATCTCAAGCCACAGTAGGACCTGAATCTCCCTTGGGATCCACTAGTTTCATCAGGAAATAATGTATTTGGGAATTCTAAAGGTTGCACCTTCAAGTTTAGAATATAAACCTTCCAGCTTTTGGGAGTATTCATCTTCCAGCATTCGGGGTACTCTCATTTTCCGTATTTTCTAGAACTGATATTTGATAATGACAGTTTTTCAAATTTCAATATCCTGAAAACTACTTTTATTTAAGCATGAAAATTGTTTTAGTCATACTACTGTCTCCTTACATTTCTCTGCTTTAAAGATCTTGATTCTTCCCTTTTCCAAACTAAAAGTCAATTATCAGTCAATGAATTCTCCTCCTCAGAGGGAAAATAGTCACTGTTCTATATGATCTGTTAATGTTACATTACCTGTCTTATTCCTTTTCCTAATTCACTTAACTCACCAAAAACAAAAAGCTTTGCTTTAATATCCTTCTTAACATTTTATAAGGTTCAGCTTACTTTCGCCTCTGGCTTCTTTATCATCACTACTCATTTAGAATATCTGAATTACTGTATGTGCATCCCACCCTCTACTACTTTAAAATTTGCACATTCTTAAAAAATCTGAATTACTAGATTAACTAATATATCAACCTCTCTGTGGGAAAGTAAAATGTCAGAAATAAGGATAACATGAAGAACTATTAGAGAATAGAAAAATAAAGGCTGAGAAATCTAAATTATAAATTTAAGCAGTTATTTACCAAGAAAGACAGATAGATAATAACTACGTATAAATTCAATACTGCAAAGTTGGAAGACAAAAACTAGAATGTAACCCTATTTTACTAATTGGTTTGGAATTTTTTCAACAATCTTAAACCAAGAAAATAAAAATTAGGCAATGAAATATGAAAAATATTTACTGGCTCAGTAGTACACAAAAGCTATTAATGATATACAAATAATAAAAATAAAATGCATGAAAGATTTATTTTCAGGATTTTAACAGTACAAATTAAAAGACAACTTGATAAAACACTGAAAACATTTCAGACAAAACTCATCTTATACCCAGTGCTGTGATAGCTAATTCCAATTGTTCAACTGGCTCACTACTGTCATACACATATACGTTTTATCTTGACATCTATTTGCTTTTTGAGTCTTACATTTAAAATCCATCAAAAAATTATCATTAAAATACAGCTAGACCTAAAATATAGAACGAAATGAAAATGTTAGCGCATCTCAAAATTGTTTTCCATTAATTTAATCATTAAATAAAAACCATTTATAACAATATATGCGTTGATGTACACAGTAAAAATTTTGTAAGTTAAAATGACAACTTTCATCACTTCAATTGAACTTTAAATAGGCTCTATTATTCCCTCACTATCTACTGGATACTAATCTGGCAAAGGAACATAAAAAGCAAAGGAAGATTTTATTTTAGGTCTTAATTAACAAATTACTAGTCTCCAGTTACATGAAACATACCAAATCTTAAAACAGTAGTATTAAGAGTCTATTTATAACCAAACACCACTTTAGGTGTTGGCTGTTATGTACTTAGAGGGAACAAAGATCTCTTCTGTAAAAAGTAACCTCTAATTCAGGTTTTACTAAATACAGGAAAGTTTTAAAGCTATTTTGAGCAGAGCAAAAATAATATAACTTCACTGTACTTATTTTAAAAAACCACACCTACAAGGTACTGTACTTATTTTTAAAAGCCACACCTACAAGGTATAGAAAGTGAATAAAGTAAAACACAGGTTAATAGAGACTATGCCACATTTAGTAAAATGTGTTTTGCTTACTTGAATAACCAAATAAATCAGATTTAATTTTGAGGCAACTGCTTGAAAACTGGCAAAAAATAAAATAAAATAAAATAAAATAAATAAAATAAAATAAAATAAAATAAAATAAAATAAAATAAAATAAAATAAAATAAAATAAAAAATAAAATAAATAAAATAAAATAAAATAATAAAATAAAATTAAAATAAAATAAAATAAAATAAAATAATAAAATAAAATAAAATAAAATAAAATAAAATAAAATAAAATAAAATAAAATAAAATAAAATAAAATATAAAATAAAATAAAATAAATAAAATAAAATAAATAAAATAAAATAAAATAAAATAAAATAAAATAAAATAAAATAAAATAAAATAAAATAAAATAAAATAAAATAAAATAAAATAAAATAAACCAAGCTATCAATTCTCTAATGGGACCTGATTTTGGGGGTAGGGTGATAAGCACAACTACATGCAAAAAGAGAAAAACTACAAAATCAGATTTCACATCATGGCTCTCCTTCGAATTTGCTTTGGCAATTTAATTTAATTAACAATTGTATAAAACTGTGGATAAATTTCACATAAAAAACGTGAAACAGCAAAGTTCTTATAGAAATGTCCATTCTGGTTCCATAATTGCTCTCAGTAGCAATTTTTTATCAAGGAAGGCATTTAACAGGAGCTGCACCTCCCTGGAAAAGCTCTTTCAAATGTTACAGAAAATAATGTCTATTATATGATCCAATTTATACTAAGTACATGTATTTTTTGATAGATACATAGAAGTCAAAAAAAGGATATAACTATTAACAGTAATCATCTCTGGGAGATGGATTTACAGGGACTATTGGCTTTCACATTATTCTAAGAATTTTTTTTTACTTTTGTAAAATAGTAAAGATATTTTCATTAGCATGTTAGAAAGCACTTTAAGTAAAAATGCTGCATATAATCTTGGATTCCCTCTATAATAGTAAAATCAAGATTAAGTCACTGACTTCCAACTATAAAAATAAACTACAAAGACCTATTTTTTTAATATGAGCACTTCCACCATGCTAAGGCACTTTATATATGAATTATCCCGATTCTCACCATAAAGTGAAGTAGATACAATACCCACTTTAGGAAAGAAACAAAGAAAGAAACAAAGAACAAGTGAAAGAAAGATAAGAAAAAAACAGTGCTCAGAGATTTAAGAACTGATTCAGTATCACATCAAGACCAACTAGTTTTATTTAGAGTTTCATAAAGGACTTCCTGGAATAAGCCCTTAAAACCTAGTTTAAGAAACAATAATTAAAGAATGGAAAATAGGAAAATGGAACAAACCAACTTTTAGTTTATTGCTAGCCTGGGCTCCAAAAACATTCAGTCCACTGTTTACGAATGACTGCAGAAAAGACTGCAGTTCTTTCTTCATGCTAACAGAACACGGCACAGTAGGTGAAATCTAGCCCTAGGTGCCTAGAAAAGTGACAATCCTGAATGAATGAATGAATGAATGAAGGCATACAGAGAAGGCAAAACAAGCCATTACAAAGAAAACAAAACACATAAAACAAAAAATAAAAAATAAAAAACAAAAAAAAGAACAGAATGGGGAAAAGAATTTTTTTTAAAGGAAATGAAAACCAATAACTTAATTGGAATAGGCATCCTTTTTCATTTAAATCAGATTTTGTTTGGAGGTCATTTTAAATCTAGTTAGTTGTATGTTATTATATGTCATGGGTTTTTTAAGAAAAATGTTGCCTTCTAGTCATTTAGTTTTTTAAAATACACAGGGGAAACCAATCCTTATCACTATATAATACCCACTGTATTAAATTTTAAATCTGAAGGTTAAGACACCTGGTTAAGAAACACTGTTAATGAAGATCTGAAGATGCAACAATTAACCAGCAGATGCTACTGGAATCTGGATAAAGAGTAACACTTGAGAATCTAGCAATCCTTATTAATAACTCTTTTCCCAACTCTTTTAACATTACTACAAGAAGAGAAACTCATAACAACAGAAAATGGGTGCCCAACATTACAGGTGTGGAAGAGAGAATTTCTTTACCATATACTCCTACATGTCTTTTAAATATTTAAACATCTCAATATGTTAACTTCTTAAAAATAAATGCTTGCCTTAAAAGATTTTATGGTAATGATAATAACAGATTATAATCCATGAGACCACTATGATATAACTGAATAAATAAATACGAGGGATCCCTGGGTGGCGCAGCGGTTTGGCGCCTGCCTTTGGCCCAGGGCGCGATCCTGGAGACCCGGGATCGAATCCCACATCAGGCTCCCGGTGCATGGAGCCTGCTTCTCCCTCCGCCTGTGTCTCTGCCTCTCTCTCTCTTTCTGTGACTATCATAAATAAATAAATTAAAAAAAAAAATTTAAAAAAATAAATAAATAAATAAATAAATAAATAAATACGAGAAGTGGCAGATAGGCCAAACAGTAATTTTGTTTACTTGTCAAATATGCAGAACTTCAATCTAATAATGAGAAAATATCAAACAAAAATTGAGAATGTTCTACAAAATAACTGACCAGTTATCTTTAAAAATACCAAGAGAGGGATCCCTGGGTGGCTCAGTGGTTTAGCGCCTGCCTTTGGCCCAGGGCGTGATCCTGGAGTCCCAGGATCGAGTCCCATGTCGGGCTCCTGGCATGGAGCCTGCTTCTCCCTCCTCCTGTGTCCCTGCTTCTCTCTCTCTCTCTCTCTCTCTCTCTCTCGCCTATCATAAATAAATAAATAAATAAATAAATAAATAAATAAATAAATAAATAAATAAATAAATCTTTTTTAAAAATAAAAAAAAATTAAAATAAAAATACCAAGAGAAACATCATGAAAGAATACGACACTGTCACAGACTGGAGGATACTAAAGAGACATCACCACTAAATGCCGTGTGGGATTGGATCCTTACCAGGAAAAGGATGTGAATAGGAAAACTGGTGAAGTCTGAGTAAGATCTGCAAATTAGTTAATAATATTGTATCTATGTTAATTTCCCAGTTCCGCTAATTGCACCGTAGTTATATGAATTCTTAACCAATAACCTCTGTGCTATACTTCTATTTTTGTATAAACCTAAATGTGCTGCAAAATAAAGTTTTTGCTTTGGCCTCAGTTATTTATTCTCATTGAGGGGGGATAGTTGTGGGAGAGAATGAAAGCCATGCGAATGTCTTACTTATCTAGTCTTTGAAAAAATACAATGCCTACTTACCAATAAAACTGAGGATCTCGAAAATCTATAAGAATAATCTCTTTTAATTCAAAATAATCTTTTAGATTTTAATTGTTACTGCTTAAAAAAACACATGTACTTTAAACCCACCTTAAGAATATGAAAACTATATATAATCCATAAACAATGATCTTTCTACAGGAATAGAACCTTTCATAATACTGCAAGTAGTAAGGAAAAAGCACTGGCCTTGAAACTCATGCAACCTAGGTTTTACTTCTGATTCCCTGCAAGATCTGTGTGGCTTTGGGTCTCAGTTTCCTCTGGGTCTCAGTTTCCTCTTCTGTACCAGATTACATTTGTGGTTTCTTCCTGGTATAGTTCTATCCATTAGAAGTTTGGGCACCTTCCTATTTCTTCTTAGAACCTCAATATGTACCCTCTCTGTATCAATAGTCCATGAGAAAGGGCTTCAAAAACACAACAACCAATCCAGAACTACAGATAGCCAAGCCTAGTCCTTTCAGAATTTACATTTCAAAATGTCCTAAACTACTGGACACCAGGATTTACTTTAAATGATATCCTTGTAAAGCACCAAATCCTCATATAACCAGGCTCTACACATTTATTTTTGTGGGAAGTTAGGACAGGTCCGCCCTATGTATTTTATCCTCCTCAAGCTCCAAATTATTTAGGGCTTTAAAAGACATTTGGTAAATGGGTGAAAATGAAACAGAACTCCTAAAACTTCTGAAGGAATTATGTAGGGAGAGGGGTGGAGGTAGGTTGTTTCTCCTACTTAACAATTTCTTTAATTTTTAATCATCCTCCTCAATTGTATTCCAAATTTTTCCCAAGCTCAATGGAAGAGAAACCAAAGATTGGTAATCATGCACCACTTGTGTATCTGAACATCACCTTAATTCCATAAACTGAAGCAAATGAATGTCAAATGACATTCACAGGTGTTACAGCAGCCCATGTACATGAGAAATTCCTCATACTAGAAAAGCTAAGGAATTTTTTTTAGCCATAATAAACAATCTACTGTATACAATATTCCAAAGGTCCTTTATAGCAAGCATCAAGATTGCATGAGAAAACTTCCAATTTTGCAGCAAGAGCAACATATACAGTACCTTCAGCTGTCAACATAATCGATACCGAAAACATTATTTTAATATATTTTACTATAATCCCCTTTAATTAAACCAAGGTTGGTTTACTTTACAAAGAACTAGATTCAGAAAATCTAAGTAATGATATATGCTACTGACATTTACTACATTTTTACTGCCTCTTATACATTTTACTATCATAACAATATTCTTAGAAAGCAATTTTAATGAGTTTATAAAATGCAGAATATAGCACTTTTGAGATCATAAGCTTAATTTATTAGAATAGAAATTATCATATAAAAATATTACCAAAATAATACAAGAAAAAATCCTGATCAAGAACATTCCTGAACTCCCAAATGCCAGCATCCAACTGTCTTCTAAAGAAGTCACCTTGACACACATAAAACCAAACTCCTATCTGTCCCCAAACCTGTTCCTTCTGATCTCAAAAACTGCCAAGTCCATTCTTTCATACATCATATCCAATCCACTAGCAAATACTATTTACTCACCTTTTAAAATATACCCAGAATCTCACTTGACCCCCTCACCAGCTACCACACTAGTCCCAGCCATAATCATTTCTCACATAAATAGCACCTGAAATAACCTAACTGGTCTCCCTATTTCCACCACTGCCCCTCATAGGCCTAGTCTCTATTTTCCAGAGTTAGCATGTTAAAATCCAAGTAACATGTCACTACTTTGCTCAAAACTCTCTAACGGAGTTGTTCTCACGTTTTTTGGTCTCAGAACTCAATGCTTAAAAAATTACTACAAGAAGCCTTTATATAAAAGAGCTTGCGTTTGTGAGAGTTACACTTGTTAATACCATACTACAAATCTAAATTACTTGTGATTCACTTTAACATAATAGTAAACTCCACTACATATTAACAGAAAACAAAAAATAAAAACATTTTATCCAACAAAATGATAAAGAGAGGCACTGTTTTCTATTTTTGCAAATTGTTTAAATGTCTTTCTTAATGGAGACAATGAAATTCTCACCTTTTTTTCCCTGAATTCCATCTGTTGCAATACCACACAGCATATAGCCTCTGAAACACGCTATTATAAACTCAAGCAAGAAGGAAAGAAGTCAAATAAGTTACTATTATCATCAAAATAGCTGGCCCTCACAGACTCCCTAGGAGAGTACCCAAACCACATTTTCACACTAGTGCTCTAATGACCTTCCATCTCAGTGTAAAAGCCCAGGTCCTCACAGGAGCTCCACTTTACCACCCATCCCTTACCTTTCTGACCTACTATCTCCTAAACAGTTTACCACTGTCTCCCCCTCCACCGCCATCCCTCATTCACATCTACAGCTACAGCCACACAAGGAACAGCAGGTCCTGACCTCAGTTTTGCACAGACCCTTCCTTCCTCTTGGAAAGCTATTCCCCAGAGAGCAGTATGGTTCACTCCATTATCCCCTTCAAATCTCTGTTCTAACATTAATTTCTCAATGAGGCCAACCCAGATCTCCCTATTTAAAACCACAACCTGCCCCAATCCATCCAGAATACTCCTATCTCTTTTATCCTGTTCAGTGCACTCTCAGGACTCATAGTGTCCATATATCATACAACAGATTTATTGCTTATTGCCTGTCTTCTACATAAAGAATATAACCTCTGGGAAGATAGACTGCTTTGTTTTTGCCTTTTGCTATATTCCTAAGGATCTGTCTCCTTGGGACAAAAAAAAAAAAAAAAAAAAAAAAAAACCCACCTTTTGAACAATCTCAACAGGACAATTAGTAGAAAAATATGCAAAGCTGCAAAAAACATGCTTGAAATTTAACTCAAGCATCAATAGGTTATTAGCTTCATGACTTACTCCTCTTCCCTTTAAAGTGACAGAAAAGTGACAGAAATACAAGCCTCAAAAGGGCTTGCTGTATTTATTCAGGATTTGTGAGAATCTAAAACACCTGGTTAATAACATATGTTCATTATATCAGTGTTAAATTCTTCTGGTGTGTTTTAGATCAAATGACAAGATAAAATGCACATGCATCTAAATGAATAGTCTTAGCTTTAAAAAATCCTAACCCAGGGATCTCTGGGTGGCTCAGAAGTTTAGTGCCTGCCTTCACGCCCAGGGTGTGATCCTGGAGTCCTGGGATCGAGTTCCACATCGGGCTCCCTGCATGGAGCCTGCTTCTCCCTTTGCCTGTGTCTCTGCCTGTCCCCCCCACCCCCTCTCTCTCATGAATAAATAAAATCTTAAAAAAAAAAAATCCAAAAAAATCCTAACCCATTAAGGTGCCACTTATCAGGACTGGACCAAAGGGGTTCTAGTGATTCATTCCTCTTGAGTTTTTTTTTTTTTTTTTTTTTTTTTTAAATAACCTCTATATTTACAATCCACACAGTTTTGGTCAACTCTTTGTTGAAAGCTTACTTAGTAAAAATTTTAAGAATATAATAAAATGAAAGCTTTTCCATTTTATTTCCTAAAAGTACAGACTGTTTATAAAATGGATTGGTCTGAATAATGTAGAATTAGAGGTTTGTTTGTTTGTTTGTTTTTAAGATTTTATTTTTTTGACAGAGAGAAAGAGCACAAGCAGGGGGGAGAAGCAGGCTCCCTGCTCAGCAGGGAAATGGATGTGGGGCTCAATCCCAGGACCCTCGATCATGACCTGAGCTGAAAGCAGACACTTAACCTACTGAGTCACCCAGGCACCCCTGCTTTTCTCTTTTTAACTGTATTAATAATCTATGGTACAAGATACTGGTTGTTCATATATGCATTCGACAAATGTGTAGTGTATACCTACTATGAGTCAGGAACTGGCAAAGCCCTAGGGATACAGACATATGCAAAAACAGAACTGGGCCTTGCTCCATCACAAAGTGAGCAAAAACAATACTTGAAGTACTCATCCAATTATGACCTCAAAGAAGGACTTCAATATATTTCCTATGGCAAAGTAAGAATTTTAGTTTTTACTGGACTTTTATTCCATACTATCATCCTATAACAATCTCAGTAAGTCAGACAAATATTAGAAGTACTATGTTGTATTCAGTGCTTATAGTTTATATGGTTAAGAGACAGACATTCTCAAAAGTAATTATTCAAGGAACATGGGAGTCCTCAAACAGGAAACTAGAATTCAGATAAAAAAAGAGTTCCTACTCTCTCTGGACTTCACATTCCAACTCAAGACTGGTCTTCTAAGAGCAGATATGTTTGACAAAGCCCCCCTAGAAAGCAAGCCAACCAGACATTAGAGCAGGGCACAAGGAGGCATCTCTATAGAAGACAGTTTAAAATGAATTCCCCTCTGTAAAGAAATTACCCAGCTGTTACTCTACTTCTCTTGTTATCTAAACCTTTGTCAGGGCTGATTTAAATGTCTCAGCAATGTATTATACTGAGAATGACACACAGTTAGCTGGTGGTGGTAATGGTAGCATCTCTCAAACATAATTTATAGTAATGAGATCTAACTTCTTTCTAAGCAATAAGTGGCCCTTCAAAGTCTGCCCTGGAGGTCAATGTTTTATTATCTGGTTAGACCCATTTCCTTAAAGATAAGCACTGCTCACGTCTCCATTTTATAGTTAAGAGACTAAGATTTGGAGATTGAATACTTTTTACCAAAGATGACATAACTTGTAAGTGTAAAGGTCAGGATCCAAATTTAGGCCTCCATATTCCACTGCCTCTCGAACATTATTGTTCCATCTTGATAATGGGAAAAGCACTGATAGAATACAGTAAAAGCCAGACAGAAAAGAGGGGAAAAGATGGGAAAAGATATAATAGAGAAAAGTAGAGAGATATATACAATAATGAAGAAAAGAAATAAAGTTAAAACTAGAATGATAGACTCATCTAAGCTCTGGCAGGGTCTAGCAGCATATCCTCCAACATGGTCTATATTTACTCTCACCTGTAAGGATTATCTAAGATAACTCCAGACCCAAACTTCTGAGTTTCTTAAAAAAAAAAAACCTCAACTAGAATAATATTTGCAAAGGCTCTGGCACATAATATGTACTCAAACTACAATTATTGACTGAGTATGTTCTACTTTTCTATGGTATCAGGCACTATGTTTGGTGCTAGGGTCACCCTGGTAAGCAACATGGTTCCTGCCATCGTAATTCTTCTAGTAGTAAGCACTGGTTTCTATGTAAATAACCCCTAATCAGAGGGCTAGAAGTCATTGACAGATGAGGCTAAATGTCCTGAGATATAAATACCTGAACCTGAACACTAGATAAAATAATTTTTTTAGAGTAAGCCAGAGTTCTATGGTTTCTTTTGGTTCCACAGTAGAAAAGATCATACTAGGGAAAACTGGATTCATGGTAATGCAAATCCTCACTTTAATTATTATGAAGGAAAGTAAAATAAGTGGAAAAAACATGGTATTTATCACTCTAATAATACATACTTACGTTAATGGACCTGATACATGAAAAATGCTTAAAATATATGCTTCTGTCCCCCTCAAGGATTTTTTTCCAAACTGTAGTTTTCTGACTCCTAATCTCATTTCTGTACTGGACTGCTATTTTTAGTAATGCCTATAATTATCCAAGCAAATGGTTCTGTTTTTCTCAATCATGGTACTTTTTCATTTACTAAAAACTTCTCAAAGGCAGAGGTCAATGAAGAGTTGTGTATTTTTGGGTAGGCACACTAAAGTTTAAAGATACAGAAGTTACTATGCAAATTAGGTATTTGTTTCTTAAAACCAATACAAGTTTTCTGTGGAAAGAAAGTTCATAAAGACAGAATTTCTAAGAACAGAAATTCTATCTTCACCGAGGCCTGCCTTAGTAGGGGCAAGTGTAAAATTACTGATATAAATCAAAATCTAAAAGTAACCTATTTCAAACAGCACTCCACAAACCCCATCACACTGGAAAATGAATGAAATCCACTCACTAAAAATGAATTCCTCCCTAATTGTTGTTTAAAACCAAACACTAGGGGATCCCTGGGTGGCGCAGCGGTTTGGCGCCTGCCTTTGGCCCAGGGCGCAATCCTGGAGACCCGGGATCGAGTCCCACGTCGGGCTCCCGGTGCGTGGAGCCTGCTTCTCCCTCTGCCTGTGTCTCTGCCTCTCTCTCTCACTGTGTGCCTATCATAAATAAATAATTTTAAAAAAAATAAAAAATAAAAAAATAAAACCAAACACTACTAGAAAGAGTAAGGATAGCAATATATATATCTATGTAGATATATAGGTATATCATCTTTTGTTAGAGAATTTCATAGGCAACAGAAGAGTAAGATGTACCTTAGGACTCCTCAGCACAGATTTTAAGCGGGGAAGTAGAAAAGGCCACAAAATTTTTCAAAACCAGGCCAATTCACAGGCATCTGGGGGCATTAGTAACCTGCAGTAAGAGGCACATCGGAATATCAAAACTTAAAAGTGAACCCACTTCCATAATATTGTTAAATGGAACAAGCTTTGAAAGCAACTTAATATACTTCCTACATTCTGAATATGCTGTGATGTTTTTTTTCTCTTATGAAAAGAATGACAATGTCAAGTAAAGCAAGCTATTGACACAACAGACCATCATCACCTTTCTTACAGTTGTAGTTACAGCAGCTAAAATTAATTTAATGTAATGCATATATAAAGGAGGACAACTCAAGAAAAACATTGTCTCCAGGTCTCTGCACAGAACTAACCTAATAACAGCTTACAAGTCACATAAAATCTTACTTTTTAAAAAACTTACTGAACATTTGAATGACAAAGAGAAACTGCTGAAAATGCAATCTTTGAAAAAAGACTATTGTAATATCTCAAACTGCCTCCATTTCATCTGAAAATCAGACTTCTTTTCAGCTCACAGGATTGCTGTAAAGATTAAATGAGATAATGAATATATATTTATAAAAAGTACCCGATACATAAGCTTAAGTATGTCCATATCATCATTACTAATGAGAATTGTGATATAAAACCATGTATTCTACAAATGCTGTTATCTTGACATGTATCTTGTAAAGAGAACTATCTGCTGATTTGATGAATATCTGTTACCTAAAATCTGGTCTTTTCCCAGACTCTAGAGGCATAAAAGACACAGAGAAAAGGCACCTACCAATAAAACTGTGCAAAGTACTTCTTAACTAATCATACATGGCAAAGTGCAAGTAGAAAGCAACAAAGATACAGTTTAATTTCTCCAACTCACTTTTACTAAGCACCTCCTCTAACAGTCAACCATGTTTTCCAGAAAATCTTACAAACTACTCAAATACAAATACCACAGTACATTCAGCTTATTAAAAATGAGTCTTAAATACCTGGAGCAAATATTCTCTACAGCACTTTCCCAGAACACACTTCAAAAAAGGTAAAAGAGCTCTTTGCATCCGGATCTGACCTGTTCTGGTTTAACCACTGTTCTGGAGTTTAAAATTACTGTAGCCTCAAATAAATAATTTGGGGGAAGAAACGTTGGAGAAACAATTTGGCCTGTAAATGTGTATTTGCATAACTACAATTTAATAACTTAAAATAGTTGTCTAAACAAAAACAAACTAAACAATATGAAAAAAATAACATCTTATACTGTCATCTTGAAACCCCAATATTACTGTAAACACTCCCCTTATTTCACTCTGCTCTGACAATCCATTACTTGAGCTAATTCAGTGATGTGACTATTCAAACACATGATTCTAAAATCGTTTCAGAACAACTTAGATGCTTCAAGTGTTTCAGACTCTGGCATAAACAGTCTTGAACCAAATTGTGTCTACATTTATCACAATAGTAGACTTGGATGTGAATTTAAACATATCACCAAAAAATCCTTTTAGAAAAGTAAACCCACCACTAGTAACAGTGAAATTGGAATTCAGAATCATTATAAATTGTAGCCATCTTGCTATAGAAAAGTGGTAATTTTAATAAGTACTATATATATATGTATATACATATATACACATATAATACTTCTATCAGTAAAATATATATGAATTACACATGTTGTATACTCCTATATATATGTATAACATTATGTAAAACATTAAATATTACTAAAATATGTTAATTCTTACATATGTATACGATGCATAAATATTCCATATGCCTTATTCTAGCTTCATCTTATATGTTAAAAATTTAAATTTTTTTCTGAAATTGAAAATATAGCTTTCCACATATTGATTTACTGGATCAGAAATAGGAGTTAAAATAATTATACTGTATTTCTCTCACAAAGGCCTAGCTTCAAGAGTATTTATCTTTAGGCTCTATCTCTGAATTCTAAACTTGCCACAGCTTATAGAAGCCAAATAAACCAAATGACAAAGCATCTGTATCAGTGATAAGAGAGGGATTGATTTATTTTAAGATTTTAACTATCTATTTATTTGAGAGAGCATGAGCTGGGGGAGGAACAGAGCCAGAGGGAGAAGCCCACTCTGCACTGAGTGTGGAGCCCCATGTGGGGTTCGATCTCATGACTCTGAGACCATAACCTGAGCCAAAATCAAGAGTCAGATACTTAACCAGCCGAGCCACCCAGGAGCCCCTGGAAGTGCTGATTTATTTTAAACTTTGCAAATTTCAGAGATGGCTAGGTATTCTGCTTTATCTTCAACATCACATGTAGGCTGACTTCTCATATAGGCTGACTTCTCATATAGATGTAT
The DNA here is from genome assembly GCF_048418805.1 of Vulpes vulpes. NCBI lineage: Eukaryota > Metazoa > Chordata > Mammalia > Carnivora > Canidae > Vulpes > Vulpes vulpes. Next base: position 69,941,069 of record NC_132780.1, read on the forward strand.
TACAATCTAGCACTTTAAGTAACTTAAATGAAAGTACTTTCAATGGCAACTGGAACTTATTTTAACAAGAAGTAATACTGTTTCTTGCAGGTTTTCATACATTCAGTCCATGTGCACAACCTCAATAAACTATTTCCTAAATATAGAGAATGTGTACTTTTTTTTCTTCCTTCTATTGTTTCTTTCAACCATCAAATATTAATTTCCCACATTTACTTCCAAATTAAACATTTCTATTATTCTGTATTTAAAGAAAATAGACTTACCACAGCTATAGTCCTATTAAATTTTCTAGGGAGCATGGTACATTTTATAATATAATCTATTAATCAGGGTTATGTATCCAAGTAAAATCTAATAACCTCTTAAAAGTAACCCTCAATTCCCTTTAGTTTCCCAACAGTTTCAGAAAGTATACTAAGAAATATTATGTTTGTATTTTACATTAGCATTTTTCATTTAATATTTACCAACCTTCAAATAGGTCTCACTTTCCAATAGTCACAAATAATCCTCTGAATTTGGACACAGATATTTGTTAACAAATACGTGTACCATGGGAAGAAAGTGTGCCCCAAAAAGCATGGTACAAGATACCAAGATCCAAGATTCAGGATTACACTCTAAAGACTGTATGTTGAGTCAAGGGTTAGATTATTCTAAGAAATGACAAGCATTAGTCACCTAGGGTAAAAAATGACAAAGCCCAGACTTCCCATAATAGAAATACTACCATTGTGTTTAAATTTTATAACATAAACTATTTAAATGCAATATAAAACAGTTAAGACTCATAGTTTATATGACATTGTATCAATCAAATGTTACTTATAAACCCCCAGGTATTCTGCACCCTTTAAGTCTAGTTCATCATACAAATGGCAGAAACATAAATTATACAGCATATCACCATAAATACAGTAAATGGATTTCAATTCATTAGGCATATCATGTGCTGAAATAAGAAAAGTCGGCAATGTTTTAGATATTTAATGAAATATAAAAATGTATGTGGTTAAGGCTTTAACATACAAAGTATAAGCAACTTTAAACCAACCATCTTTAGCTCTTAAATAGAACACTCAAGTGTCATTCATCTGAACTAAGCAGGCCAAGCAAAATATCCTGTGATTCCTATGTTCTCCTCAATGTCGAAATGGGTGGATAAATTTAAAGCCTGTTCCCTCAAGAGTTGCTTTATAGGCAATTTTCTCCCAGTATCAAGGTCTGCAATTTCCATTTGGCTGCCAGTTTGCGATTAAATTCATCACCTTTATTATAAAAATGTGCTTTACTCCATGGCCTGCTGCACAAGAACTATAAGAAAAACATTTTTCACTGCTAACGGCAAAATCATTCTAAGGCAACCACCACATCCACTCAGACATTAGCTTCCTCAACCTGATGTAGTAGCCGACATCACTCACAGGAAAAACTGTAACAATTCTGTAACTCACAGAACCTAAATTCTATAGAAATGCCATGCTCCAAACTTTTTTGGATAAAATTCAAACTCCTAATTTTTATATTCAGTATTATTGTGAGTGTATTAACCACAAGATAAGAAGTTAACACCGGGAATATTTCCAAATTTCAATATAATGACAAAATAACTTTTTAAGTGTTAGATAATTAAGTATCCATCTTTTTTATAAGTTCATGATTTGCTCTGCAGGCTAACTTTCACTACCTGGCAAACAGCCAATGGTCAAAGATATTGTAAGATGGATACATGGATATAGATAAGATATGTTTATACTTATATAACACTTCCACCTAACTTCACTTTCTGAGTAAATCATAATATGAGGTTTGGAAGGAAAATAAAGTCAGAAAAATAATATTTTCCAAATAAAGGCATTAAGACTAATAACAATGACATAATTAAAACCACAATATTACTTGTTTGTAAAATTTATTATTTTTTAATTATTTTCTATAAAATTATAACATTTACGTTTACAAACTTGGCTTTTATGTCGAATACTCAGAAATCTCTTATTCCAGTAAAATTGATAGTATCGATTTTAGAACTTACACGGGAAAAAAGAGAACTAAATTTCACATTAAATGAAACCTATAATCAGAGGAATTATCAGGTTATTTAATATGTGAACCTTGAAGAAATTTTCATCTTCTGCTAGAAAATGTGATCCCTTCCATCTTAACTGGTGTACGCCTTTGCCACAGCAGTTAAAGCACTATACTGCAGTTTATTTCTCTCTCCATACTATTACATGGCTCCTTAAGTGCTAGACTATGGCTTAGTTCATTTTGGTATCCGCAGCACTCAGCAAAGTGGTAGATTAAAAAAACAAAGTTTGTTGAAAACTAAGTTATAGCAGGAGTCAACATCAGTTTTCCTAAAACTACACAAGGCATAACCTATTAATTCTATAGTATTTAAAAATAATTATTCTATAGTATTAGTCACAACCAGCACTTTTTAAATGACACAGAATGTGGATGCCTGGGTGTTTCAGTTAAGCGTCCAACTCTTGATTTTGGCTCCAGTCATGATTTCAGGGTTGTGCTATCAAGCCCCGTGTCAAGCCCCCCACTTAGCAAAGAGTCTGCTTGAAATTCTCTCTCCCCCTCACCCTCAAACCCTCCACCTGGACACACGCTCTCTCTCTAAAATAAATAAATCTGGGCAGCCAGCCCAGATGGCTCAATGGTTTAGCACTGCCTTCAGTCCAGGGTGTGATCCTGGGGACTCAGGATCAAGTCCCACATCAGGGTCCCTGCATGGAGCCTGCTTCTCCCTCTGTGCCTCTGCCTCTCTCTCTCTCTCATGATTAAATAAATAAAATCTTTAAAAAAAATCAAAGTCTTTAAAACAAATAAATGACATAGAGCAAGAAAACACTACATCATAGGTTAAGTAACACAAACATTATTTCATAAAGCTTTCATTTCAGCTGTTTAGTTATATAAAATTGTATGTTCATAACAAGGTATTTCTCTTTATAGCTAGCATTCTAAAAATACATGCCTTTTTTGGCTCACATTTATATCATTTTTCTGGCTTACACTGTCAGGATACATGTACTTGTTCAATAAATAACAGCATTAATAATCAAAGACTCTTGATTCACAAAATCAAAGATTTCACTTTGAGACTCCTCTTAATTATTACTACTTGCTCCAAAGCTTTAACATCCACAGATAAAATAGCTAAAAATTTTGTATAAATTTGATTTTTTGTTTTGTTTTTAAAGATTTTATGTATTTATGAGAGAGAGAGACGTAGAGACACAGGCAGACTCCCCTGCAGGGAGCCTGATGTGGGACTCAATCCCTGGTCTCCAGGATCAGGCCCTGGGCTAAGGTGGCGCTAAACCACTGGGCCACCAGGGCTGCCCCAAATTTTGTATAAATTTGAACTTGAGACACACCTGCAGCACCAATGTGGCATATCTTATGATGTCCAGTTATATATTTCAATAAGAAAATCAAAGGTGTTAGTCCTTGAATAAAAATGATATGTGAAAAATAAGACTCTCATGTTCCTTACCACCCAGTAAAATAAATGAATTTTTCTATAACCTAAAAACTCAGGATTTTCTAACTCAGATCTCACTTTCACCTTCCCCAATTACTGTTATTTTCTTTTGGCATCCACTTATTTTCTACTCTCTTCCCCTTTTCTTTTTTCTTTTACTCAGAATTCATGGAACAACATGAAATGTTTTCTGAAGACATCTCTCCCACATATCACCCTTCAAAATTTATATAAATGTAATTAGTCTATACAACATATACAGGATATCACCACATACAAGCCCAAATACTAAGTCTAGCAATGACAGATAATCTGAACTGAGCATTTTGAGGACGCTAAGTGGCCTTCTCATTTTCCCTTCTCTCTTAGACTTTTATCTCATTATTCTAGGGCAAATGACCTAAACCTACAAAGGGGGGTGGGGGGACTTACTCTACTCTAACCTATGACTTTAAAATATTGTGTAAAATAAAATATTGTGTAAAAAAACATAGAAGTTCCTTTGCAAACATAAACTAAATTGTATCTAGTCAATTTAGGGTCTAAATTGGGTCAGCTGGCTGGAAAATGAACTTCTGTTCATTTGGAAAATGAGCCTTTTGTCTTTAACATCAGTTTAATGACAATATCACTGCATGCATTAGATGCTTACTTTTTTTTCTTATTTATAGGAAGTTAAAAAACATCCTGGGTAAAGGGACTCCTGGGTGGCTCAGTCGATTAAACACATAACTCTTGATTCTAGCTCAGGTCATAATCTCAGGGCTGTGAGATGTGGGCATGGAATCTACTTATGATGCTCTCTCTCCCCTCCTCTCTCTCAAAATAATAATAGTAATAATAATAATTATTATTATGACTACTCACTTTAGAAGGTAGTCACAGTACATAAACTATCAGTCATGACATTCATTCTCCATAGAGGGGATCAGGCCCAAAGATATTCTCTGGCTAATCATTAGCCATGGCTGGCTAATGATACCACTTACAGACATATTTCTGTCATGAGAACCAAATCAATTACCATTCCTGAAGCCAGCAGTTTCTAATCTGTAAAGCTTCATACCCTTAGTAAATGAACTGCACTTACATATTTAATAGAAAGATGAAACTGTGATCAGAGATCCATTCCAACCTCAAATCCCTGAATCATAGGCTTTTCTCTGAACTAGAAAAAAATGTTTTTAACGAAATCTGTTGGGCCTTCCAGATGAAATGCTATTATTCTACCATCCACCCTTACAGTTACCCTTATTTAAAGACCGCTACTTTTAAATGTCATCAGAACTTCATTTCATACAGGGAACATAAAAAATAGTGAAAGGGATTAAAGGGGAAAGTAGAGAAAATGAGTGGGAAATATCAGTGAGGGAGACAAGCATAAGAGACTCCTAACTCTGGGAAATGAGCAAGGGGTAGAGGAAGGGGAGGTGGGGGGGGGGGTTGGGGTGTCTGGGTGACAGGCACTGAGGGGGGCACTTGACCAGATGAGCACTGGGTGTTATACTGTATGTTGGCAAATCGAACTCCAATAAAAAGGTATACCAAAAAAAAAAAAAACTTCATTTTTTTAAGAGCTTCATTTTAGGACTAATTGCTATAACAAAAAGAAAACAAATATCTTGTAGATTAAAATCTAAACTCACAGAAAAAACTCAATTACTGACTTACACCCCTTCAAAACTACTATATCACTGCAACTCAATGTTTACTTAACAATCTAAAAGATAAATATTTTTATGTTCAAAATTTAACAATTCCACTTCATCTAACAATTCAGTAGTTCCTAACTTAAAAATTTTAGACTTAAACCAGGCATATGTTAGATCAACATTACTTCTCTGTGCATTATCTATTTTTAAGCACTCTTAAGTTTTATGTTTGTCAAAATTCTGTTTTCTTTCATTTAGAAAGTTATTTTTTTTAAAAAATAGCAAGTCTTGGGGATTCCTGGGTGGCTCAGCGGTTTCGCGCCTGCCTTTGGCCCAGGGCGCAATCCTGGAGTCCCGGGATCGAGTCCTGTGTTGGGCTCCCGGCATGGAGCCTGCTTCTCCCTCTGCCTGTGTCTCTGCCTCTCTCTGTCTATCATAAATAAATAAAAATAAATCTTTAAAAAAATAAATAAATAAAAATAAAAATAGCAAGTCTAAATTTTTATGTAAATAACATAATTTGAATTAAACAAAATTCACCATAGAAACCATTTGCACAATTGTTAAATAAAGTCAGAAAGCAAACTTATTCTTGCTTTCTTCGAGATGCAATTTGAAATAATCCCAAACTAAATGAAATTTAACTATCTTCTTCAAAGAGTACTTTGATTTGACTTGAGCCAGTATTCTCAACCCAAAATTAATTGATTCCCAATCATTATTTTAACCCTCTTCTCCCTGGGATCCACAACTCTTTATAAATCCTCTTTCTAACATTTATCATAACGTAGCCTCAGACCACCAGTTCTAAGAAGAAAAAAAGAAAAAGAAAAAAGCATTCCTTACCAAGTAATTTCAGAAAATACTCAATTAAACCAAGTTACTAGCTTCCTTTATTGAAGATACTGGATATTCAACATGTTACCACCAACATGTTGAATTCACAAAAGAATATGCAGCACTTCTTTGACTACTTTTATTCTCAGACTACCTCATGAGGCCAGTATTACATGGAACACACTTTGCAAACACTTTCCCTATAGCCTTCCTCAATTCGGGAGTTAAATTAGCAAATCTTCCATCTCTCCCCTCCAATCTAAGATTGATAGGTCTTTCAAGCCATTAGAGCAAAAGCAAATGGAGAGGATGATGAAGGGCAAGCGCAAGGCAAAAACTCTCGTCATACATACAGGGCAAGATATGCTAGCAACCCATCTATGGTGTACAGCTTAGACTCACCAGTTCTATAAATCACACACTTACTAATCCAGATAAACCTCCTTCTTCCAGGCACCTAAACCCAATACAATCCCCAACAGACACAAACAGAAAAAACTAAACTAAATGGCATCATAAAAAGAGTGAATTAAGTATATCCAAATGTACTAAAGTACAACAAAATAGAAAGCAAAACTGAAAATGCACAGGTTTAAAAAATAAAGTTAAAATAGACATTAAGAGGCAAAATAGTGGGGTGGGGGAAGGTGGGAAATAAGTCCAGAGAGTCTAAAAATATGCAATAGGCAGAGCAATCTACCACATTAATCCATACTAAACAGAAATATGGAGGCAGATAAGAGGGGGAAAAAAACTAAGATGTAAAAGGAAAACCCTCAAATGGGTCTCCCATTACTAACAGGATGAAATCTCTTTCCAGGAATTTAAAGCTTTTATAGAAAAGACACAGAGTAATTTACTTTCCTTCTCCTACCCAGAATGTCCTCCCATTCCAGGACAGTGGTCCCTGTGTCTCAAACACTACTACCTTGCCTTTTCTCCACTTACATCCTATCTGTCCTGCAAAAGCCTGGTGAAATTTTACCTCTTTTCCTAAAACATTCCATAATCTCCCCAGCCTAACGTGATCTTAACACCAGTCTTTCAACCTCTCTTGGGTTACATTCCTTTACACTACTTTCTTTTCATACTATCTACCCTATTACTCAATTTGGAGGTAAGGAATGAATTTAAAGGTTTGTTGCATACCTCATAGATTGATTACACATAGAATGTATTCAAATTTACTTGTGAATAAAAAATTTCAAATAAGCATGTCAAGTTATTAATAAAAGTGAAATATGCAACTTTGACATTACTCAAAAATTAAATGTCACGTAATAGTAATCACTTTCTACTGGAATGCGATATAAAAATGTTGATTTCCAATTAAATACATTGCAAAAATAAAAGAGCCTGGTATTCACAGGGCTGTTAAAATATGTAGTAACCTAATAAGGCTTTTTATTTTTTTTATTTTATTTTTTTTTCTAATAAGGCTTTTTAAACACTAAGTAATCAAATTCTGAAAACATTTGATATCACACAAGCTTACTGAAAACAAAGTGATATGTTGAATAGAACAGGTAAGTAAACTATAATATACCTCTATAAGATGAACTATGTTACCATAAAACTATATCGTCAAAGAAAAGGAAATGGCAGGTAAACATGCTCATGACAGATTTACACACATACAAACACACAAAATGGATAGCACAGCAGGATCACAATTTTGTTTTATCCATAAATAGAAAAGAGGAAAAAGACAAGAATGAAATTCACCAAAATGTTAAGAGTGATTATCACTGAACTATGAGAAATTCTTGCTTTTTCAATTGATACAGTTTAGTTCTTTTTCATGAAATGAAGAATACTTGTTATAGGAATAAAATGAATGTATTTAATTCTTTATAACAACACATCTCACAATGATTATTAGAATGAAGAAATTTATGTTTCTCATATCTCTAAAATGACTATAAGAAACAATTTTTCAAATGTATACACAAAAACTTCCAGGGAAAAAGCTTTTCCCGAAAAATACTTCACATTAAGGTTCAGAGACAATATGTTATGACACCTCTCTGCCCCCATCACCACCTTTCCCAAGATTCAGAGGCCACAAACCACACTACTATCAAAGCTGAGCTGAAAATGTCTGCATCTTCAATGCTCTACATTTTATGAATAGCAAAAAATAAAAAAGAACACTGGGGAGAAAGGAGTAAAATGCAAGTTACTATCATTTCTGCAAAGGTATCAGTTGGTATCTTCTCTTGTCTTCCACTTATAAACAGTTCTCTCATGTCTGAGTTCAATTTCAAGTGATTAAGGAAGGAAAGTATTTTACAACTGATTTGGCAATCAAAAAGCTCAAAATAACAACTTAGAAAATATAATTTAAATGTGTTATTAACAAAAAGTCCTATTTCCAAATCCTACCTAAGAAGGAATTTAAATAAGCAATGTTTCTTTAACAATTGCAGGCTGTATTTTTAAGATATATATTTACCTAACCAAAAAAAAAAAAAAAAAAAAAAAACCTGATAAGGAATGCTATAAACCACAATAAAGCGAGATAAGATTTCCTTTTTTACTCCTGATAATTTTTTATTACTACAATAACACTATAATCCCCAAAAGAACTTTCTCCTCATGTCACATGTAATAGTAAACTATGGCACAGATATTTTTTTTTCTGTTTTACATTAGTAAACAATCAATTGCCTGGTTAATAGACTTTAGAACTGCCAAGAAAATATACAAGTAGAATACTTTTCAAGAGACTTGACTCAGACCTACACTAAAACAAACAAAAGACCTTCAAACAACTCAGCTATAAAGGCAGAAACTGTATTTCAGAAAATTGCTATACTCAATGGAATGTTCTAAACCAGTCACATTTTGGGCAGCCCGGTTGGCTCAGCAGTTTAGCGCCACCTTCAGCCCAGGGTGTGGTCCTGGAGACCCAGGATCGAGTCCCATGTCGGGCTCCCTGCATGGAGCCTGCTTCTCTCTCTGCCTGTGTCTCTGCCTCTCTCTCTCTCTCTCATGAATAAATAAAATCTTTAAAAACAAAAAAATAAAAAAATAAACCAGTCACATTTTATAGTCAACATACTAACATATGGTTTCTTAAAACAAACAAAAAAAAGAGTTCTTTAAAGAAATAGCACAACTGATCTACATGATACTGCTAAATATGAAATTTAATCATTGTTATTTCCCATATTCCTGAGCAACTCTCCTCTTACAATTTAAAGGAAAAAACTTCCTATTCTGGTAAAAGGGTTATTTCTCAACAAATTTTAATCACTAAACACTGTCTTTTACGTACTAATATCTCCATCTGCTGGAACATAACCTCCTTACCATTAAGAGTTCTTGAGAAAAACTTTGCAGTAGAGATTTTGCAACTACTTAGAAATAAAACCTTTTCATTAGTCACCATTTGAGGCAACTACGAACCCACACTTAACTTCGAGAACCAAACAATAATTAAGAGTGAGCATCTATCTGGCTTTTCTATTTAGGAACTATTTTCAGAATAGCAATATATTACCTGCTGGTGAAAGAAAGATTTACCTAACTACAGAGGGAGGATCAGTCTATGACCACACTAACCCAGATTTCACTAATTGTGGAACCAGGTAAGGTACCCCCAGTCTGAGGCAAAATCAAGTGCATAGCATCACCTATGATGTATACTTGAACCTATTTCATCCTTTAAACCTAACTTCCCAAGCACTAGATATACAGAGCATAAAAGAACAATTCCAATGATAAGGAAGTTATAGCAGTGCCATAAAAAAGATGGTTCTAAATTAAAAATATGTAAAGTCATAACAACCAGATTCAAGGAGTGGGGTCCTGAGTCAGACTCCTGCTTGAACAAGCCAATTATAAAAAAAATATGGGGGGGGGGGGGGGACGGCAAGGGGGGGGGCACCTGGGTGACTCAGTGGATTAAGCATCTGCCCTAGGCTCAGGTCATGATCCCAGGGTCCTGGGATCAATCCCTGTGTTGGGCTCTCTGCTCAGAAGGGAACCTGCTTCTCTTTCTCTTTCTCTCTCTCTCTCTCTCTCTCTCTCTCTCTCTCCTCCCAGCTCCTGCTATCTCTGTAGCTTTCTCTGCTTCTCTCTCTCTCTCTCTCTCAAATAAATAAATAAATAAATAAATAAATAAATAAATAAATAAATAAATAAAGTATTTTGGGGATAACTACAGAAATCTGACTATGGACTGGTTATTACATTATGTGTAGGACCAATCCATTTTATTCAAGTGTGATGTTGCTATAAAGGAAAATGCTAGTTTTTAAGATACATAAATACACAGAAATGGAATGTCAAGATACCTGTAATTAAAACAATCAACATAAAAAATAGTTAAATAAAGTACAATAGATGATGAAAATAATGAAGTTCTCAAAAATCTTCACATTTAGTAACACATCCAGATTCAACAATATTAGATGAGTGAAACTGGGACAAAATTTCCTCCAACTCATATCAATTCAAGAATTTCTAAGACACCCAAATGCAAGGAGTTTCTTCAATTCTCTTTAATTCACATATAAGCTTAATTCTAAGTAACCAAAATTGTAGCTGACAGCTATACAAATGAGCCCCACACGTTCTCAATACCTCAGGATTAACATAAAAACTTGTGGGTAAAGAAAATATTTTTTCTATGTTTAGTTGTAGCTAAAACACATTCTTTAAAAAAGTCTAAAGAGAGCTTAGACCTAAAATATATAAAACTCAAAATGTATTTTCTTAAAATATTTAATAAAAATATAACTATTTAAAAGTTACCTAACCACTTAACCTTTCATAATGCATCCAATTTCTACTTCCTTAGACTCATATATTCTACACTCTTGTTATTTGTCCCTCAAACAGTTTATTATGACCCCCCAAAATAAATAATACAAGCCTTCCACTGACTGGTTCTCCTTACAAAACTCAGAATAGAATTCATGCTGTTCATCCCAACATTCAAGGCCCATCATGGTAGAGCCCGAACCTAGGATGCTGGCTCTGCTCCTAACTCTCCTTTGCATGCATTTGCCATTCCAACTAACAGTTTAAACACACTTTCTGAAAATCTTTCAATCTCCCATCACCACTGTTTTGACACACAGCACTTTCTCTTCTCGAAGAACATCCTCCATCCTCCCTCATTAAATCCCTCCCTCATTAATTGAATCACCTCATTAAATTCTACCATCTATTAATATCAAGTCAGATCCTACTTCTCAAAAAATATTAGGTATTTCAATTCAAAGGTACTTTGTCTCAACTATCAGAATGCTGGCAGTGAGTAATTCTCATGAACATAAAAACTAATAGATACTCATATGGATAAATCACACCTTTTTTCTTTTCTTCTTTCATCCTCTGCAAAGCTGCCTTGCTTATCTCCTTGTCCATCCTAACAAAAACAACCTAAAAATATCAACAGAAATTAGATGATGCGACCTTACAGTCTCTGAAGTTCTTTTGCAGGTAATACTCTCCAAATATCTTAATTTGAAGTTGGCAGGGCAGTTGTTAATTCCATTTTCACATGAAGTATCTGAGGTTCAGAGAGGTTGGATATCTTGCCCAAGATCACCAAACTAGTTAACTGCCAACTCACGATTAGATCTCATGTCTACTAGCCAAAGAATTCTTACTACTTGCAACACGGTCTCGTTAGTGGATGGACAGAAACACAAAATCATTTTTATCTTTGTGCTGGCTCACGTGTTCAAATGTATATATACACATATTACACAGGTAACACGTGAATACCTGTCATGACAAATTGGAACCTCAATGCAACGATGGTAGCAGCAACAACAGTAAGAACTAGGTACGGTTAATTTTCAAATACCTTATATTTGGCTTTGGTATGAAATTTTAGTTCTTAAAAAATTTATTTACCTACCATGTAACAATTCTCTCAGTGATAAAAGTACTGTAACACAGCAAGCAAGGACTATAGTTTATACTTAATTCTTTTCAAATATACTTTAAAGAATCAGTTGATCCTCCGGATATTGTTATCAAGAATGGGATGCAGCGGCAACTAGTACAGCTCCCCCTTCCATTCAATTTATCACCATCCACCTTCTGACAGTCACTCTTTATTTACAGAGTTGCTACCTTGGTACTAACTACCCTAAGCTGATGTAAAAGTAAAGCAAGTGTATATTTCTCACTTGAATCACCTAGCAATAATAAACCTTTATATTATATCTTCCAGTCAGAAATGTTAGGTTTCCTTGAATGGCTTTAAAAATAGCAACTGGAGTAATAATAATAATACCACCAATAATAGTAAATACACACTAGATTTGTCCCTACCAAAGAATTAAGACTAACCTACGGTTATTAACAAGTTTAAGTAAATGAGCTGAAATCCTCTAAACACCCTTACTTTCTCATTTTTAGCCTCTTAACTATCAAAAAAATTTACCTTTAAAAAAAAAATTCTGGCTCCACGAATTTGACCAGTATCTGCTCAAGTCCAGCATAGCACAAATTAACAAAATTCCCATTTACTTTTTGTCTTCATGTTCATGACCTAAGGCAACACAGCAGTTTTTTAACACATAAAACTATTCTGGGTTTTTCTTCTCTAGTTCCACTATGGAGTAACAGCTTCACCAAAAAGATCATAAGGTAGAACCGAGGATTGAGTTCCAACTCCGATGCTCCTTGCCTTGAGATGCAAAGTCACCTCTCTAGACCTCAGTTCTTAACACCTATAATGTGAAGATTTCCCCTCTCAGGTTCCTTGCAGCTCTGAAGTTCCCTGCTCTTTTGATATTATTTTAGTTTTCCTTACACTAAACTGAATCCAATAAATGTTTTCCTTTTTTTTTTTTTTTTTAGTTTTTTTCACATATACATCTCAAATACTCTTTGTAAAACCATTCTGAGACCCCATAAAATGACACTAAGAGTTAATGAAAAAAAGGTTTCCAAGAAAAATTTCAGGACACCTGGGTGGCTCAAGTTGTGATCCCACGGCCCTGGGATCGAGTCCCACATCAGGCTCCCTACTCTGAGGGAAGCCTGCTTGTCCCTCGGTCTCTGCCTCTCATGAATAAATAAAACCTTGAAATAAAAATTTCATAAAACTGCTTTTTACCAGCATTTTGTAGCACCCCTAAACATAATGTGTGTGTGTGTGTATATATATGCGTTATGCATTTTTATTAAAGTTTTCTACATAAACTCTTAAGCTAGCGTAAAAGCCAAAAGTTCCCCAATAATCTGTAACTGACCAGATGATCATGCCCAATCTCTACAACAACCTGCCCTGCACAAAAGCCAAAGGCAAGGTCTTTTACTTAGGACCTGCGAATAATGACCCTTTCCACTGTTAATAAATAATCATTTCAATCCTGGGGCCAAGCAGATATTCCATTACTTCGAAAACCATCCTTGTTCTAAAACTTCATCAGCCCTAGTGCCAACTCTCAAGGATTCAAGGCCAGTTCACATTTAATGCATGTCTCCCATTATATACAGGTGTGCCTACATGTGTGTATACACACACAAGCCCTTTCTTTAGTATCATGGCCAGGTAACATGAGACTACTCTACGGATTTAAGTGCATTTTGACATTTTTCTGATACTTCAGTACTCTTAAAAAGCATTCAAACTGACAAGTTCTGCTTTATCATAATACGATAGAAATGTTACAAAATTGATTCATTTCCTAGTCACAAAATTTAGTGTAACAAAATATGTAGGTTAGAATCAATATATAAGGCAACATTATAAACATGAATTTTTTTAAATTTTGCTAGACCCGATAGGCTTGCTGGAAATTCAAACTAGAGTCGCTGCTTAGCGAAACTCAAGAAATTATGAAACCACTGAGTACAATTATTTGCTTGTTAATTACAAGAATTCTGGATAAATCCTAATCTTCGACAAGCAATATATTTGTTAAAAATTCATGACAGATTTACTTTAAAGCATTGTTAGGGCTAAAGCAGGTAAGACGACTGCTTTTTAAGAGGGTTAAAAGTTTCAGTTAGCTAAAAACTCTTATTAACCATCCTCTAAGTAATGGCACTTTCGAATTAGCTTAAAGAAACACCTGTGTTTAAAAAATTGTTATTTGTGTTAAATTACTGTAACTGCCACATAATGTTTATACTGTTTTCTTCTAAACTAAAACCATTCAAATAGTCCTTATTTATCCTGAACACATCAAAGTAGCACTTAGGGACCTGGAATCTTTCCCGTATACTGTGTTTTACAGAGTACAAGACCTACATATCAGCTGACTTGTCGACTTTTATAGGTAAGTGACTAGGGAAAAGGTTCACCTATATAATGCCACAGACGCCAAAACTTTTAAGAGCTGAGATGAGCACTGACAGCTTCTCTCTGCTTATGGACTGGTATAATTTGTGTAAGGACTGGCTGAAAACTACTGCCCAAGTAAAGCAATTTGATCTTTCTAATTCCCATTCTCACCAATGGTACTAAAGTAAGATGAAGACAAAAGCTTCTTGAGAACTCGCACTGCAAATGATATTGTACGATTTCTAAAAAATATCATTAAAAAAATACATGTGTCTTTTTTTTCTAATTGCCCCAAACTATCACCAACTATTATATAATTGGCTTAATCCCATACTTCAGAGAAAACAGAAATCGAGAGGCTAACAACGTCAACCTACTTATTAATTCAACAAACATCCAATAGTGTACATGTGCCAGGCTACGAGGTGGGCTCCTTCAAGGAACAAGGGTACATACACACAAAGAGAAATAATATCGCAACATGAAGTACAATGATAAATGCATAGACAGTAGTACCTAACACACAGTGGATCATATCTACAGTCAAATTTTGTAACACGGTCACAGTAACAAAACAAAATGCATTCACTATGAAAAGTTTAATGCTATGTTTGCTTTCTGTTAATTGAAAAAAAGCTGTAAAAATCTCACTTAGAAATCAAACAACCTAGCTATTTAGGGTCCCAAAACTGAAATGTCAATTTTAAAAGGGGTATAAGCTTTCCCTAAAAGTTCCTACGAAGGGAGAAATACATTAGCTTGATGTCGAGAGAGAGATCAGAAAATATAATGAAGTCCTATCAATCACAAAATAAAAAGTTGGTGCATAATATAATTCTGACCTCTTGGCACAAGTTCTTGCACTATCCTGATCCCTTGGCCCTAAAATAGATCACTGGATATCTTCATAATAGTTGGCCTGCCAACAGCAGAAAGTTGCTCAGTGGACTGTCACCTAAATTATTAAATGAATAAAACTCAAAAATGGCAAAGTATTTTCCATCTCCAACGGAGAAAGACAAGTTTTGCTTATTATTGTACCATCATAAACCAAATTGTATCAACTATAATAAATTTCTCAAATAAATTAAAAGATGTTCTAGTCAGATTATAAAAAGCTGTCCTTAGGATCACACTGGTATTAATTAAGGCCAAAAAGTTCAAAAAACAAAACAAAACGCTTACAAATCTAAACATATTGGCTTCAAAAAAGGAGCACGTGAATAATGCTCCAAGAAAGGGCGTGTGTGTGCGCGCGCTGCGCGCGTGCAACATGCATCCATGTGTTGGGGGATGAAGGGAGCACACTTGTCTTTTGTCACAGGAATCTATTTCCCTTTAAAAAGTAAATAAAAGGCCATTTTTTTCTTATGGAAAACTGATGCACTTTGCAAGTGCACTGATGTCAGCTCCAGGACAGTGGCAAGTGAGTGGGTAATAAACAGAAATATAATGTGTACAAAACCTTAAAAAGCCAAATTAACTTATTTTCACTTTATATACCCAAAGCCATTTAAGAAAAGGTGCTCATACCAAACACACTAGCAAATGAGATTAGCAAAGACACCTATTTCTATTAATTACGTTATATCCTTGGGAGTACAGCTTTTACTACAAAACATGTAAACCGGATAGTTAAGAAAAAGGAATCACCTTCTGCCTCATTGAATGTGCATGCATTTTGAATATATATTCTACCTAAGGGGTAGTTAAAGCTTCAAAAGTACAGAATCAATGTAGAATAAATGACCTAGGATACAAGTTATCATTTCCATTATTACTTTACAGAGCTGGTGACACCTCCTGGGTAAGGAAAAAAAGAATAACTGATTATAAATATCCTATCCTTCTCATCACTATTAATTCAAAGGGCTAGCTTACAACTGCAAAATCTTTCTTCCTAAAGAACAATTACTTCAACTTAATAAAATCTGTTTGTTACAGAGATTGAGTACTATCAACAGTGACCCAGAAAAAAAAAAAAACTAAAATTATAATAAACTATACAGCAAAACTCCTCTCAATACCAAAAAATAGCCATATAATTTTTGAATCAAAGCTTTGGTAGACAAGCAAGATTTTCCCCTACAAAAAAATTTTGAAGTGTAAGAAAAC